>NC_056743.1:937235204-937535204 GCF_019279795.1 Protopterus annectens
ACCCTACCCCCTCCCCATCCAACTTCTAAACCCCATCCCCTTTACCAAGCTGTAACAAGAAGGCTGGCTGTGTTTACCTTTCATTGAGTAATTATCGCCACGGACTAGTAAGAAGGTTTGTTTCTTGGGTCACACACTAAGGTTTGTTGGGTACTATTGCACGATCTTTTCCTTTATCTCCACCACAACAACTGCACTTAGCTCATCCTATAGTTCATGATTTGATACACAAGAGACCCATTCAGAGAATTCATCTACAGGATCAAAGAAAATGATTTAATTCCAGAGTCTTCATTTTCCCAAGTCTCCTTTCTGCCTCTGATATGATGGACATTGTTTTTCTCCAGTTAAGCCCAAATGTAGTAGGGGCATGGTGGTCAGGGAGGCACTAGAATCAGAGACTGAAGAAAGGTATAGGTTGGTAGAATTTCATCACTCTGCCACAGGAAAGAAAACATGGCATGCTTAGTGCAAACAGGGTGCCAGAGGAACAGTGTAATCCTGGGGGAGGAGCTGACTGCTTTGGCTGAAGAGCATAGGTTGTTACTGGGCATATAATGCACAGAGTGATCTTCTTCTAGAGGAATCAACTTCCTAGTTTGCTGTTTACAGGCAACATCTTTAAGTACAACACCATTTTGGAATTAAAGCCTTGGTAACTAGCTGACTGATGTGAGCATATTCACATGCTGCATCCTGCAGGACACTTAAAGGCACATTTTCAAAAGTCATCATGCACTTTTACAGACATAGCGCACATTTACAAGTCAAGAAACAACTGGGACTGGATGTGTCAGGAACTGGGACTGGATGTGTCAGGAACTAGAGTGTGGGTGAATTCATGAATGGTAAAGATTGTTAGTGCTATCTGGTCAGTTTAAGATTATGTAGCATATCAAAAGAATACATTCAGTGCTTTTGGGGAATTGGCTGAAAATTATTTTGGATTAAGGATAATAATGGATTCTTATGATGAGAGTGGTGTATTTATTATATGTTATTTCTCAACTTTCAGAATAACTGCATAGATATGATGAAGTTACACTAATGGGTAGACTTGGTTAGGACGTGGATGCATATACATTTTTGGCACCACTTAATTTCATTTTATTTTGTATTATACTTACACAGATCCAGTTTCAAGATTAATGTTGTTGTGACTATATCCAGACTAATGTCAGCGTTTGAAATTTGATATCTTAATAATTAAACTGCATTATTTTATGTAAGCAATAATAAATAAATGAGGTTTGTTCAAAAATGAGTCCATGTGATATGGTAGTTATCTGATGACATTTGGTAACCTGACTGGAAATGACTTTTGGAAACCTGTGGGAAAATATATCAAGTGGTTCGAATATTATACCTGTTTAATAATGCAAAAGTAGTTAATTCCCATGGAAAACATTAACTCTGAGTGGTAAAATTTTTCTGTAACCCTTCCCTGTGCTCTAGGTACCTCAGTTACAGGTCTATGAAAAAGAAAAATCTACCCCCTCCAGTCTGATCACTCTTTACAAACAACATTGTCTCGCTTATGTTTTGCATGTGTCCAGAATGGGCCATGAAAATCCCCAGCTTTCTGGGCAAGGAAGATGCTCATCCATGGGGTGACATGGAGAGAAAGCAATTGTGGGAAATAAATGGATTCTTTGGTGGTTAAAATGTTTGACAGCTCAGAGATCAATCTGATGTATGGACAAAAAACAGCAGAACATAAACTATGAACTGTGATTGATTTCAGCACATAGTGCTCCTTTAGTAGAATATGTGTTTCACTTATTACAGAAATGGTACTAGTTTTCCATCTCTGTGGAACATGCATTTTGCTAGAATTAAATCTATTAGTCGAGTGCTATGTTTATGCCATCCCTTTCTTTCTATTATTGAGAAAAGAAAATTTTGAGGACTAAAATTTAACTTTACTGGCCAGATTTCCTGAATAAGTTGATTCAAAGATAGCATATAAGGTTGCAGTGAACTGTATAAACACAATATATATGTCCAGAAGACCTCATTACTACTGTGGCATCTATAAGGAATATTTTTCCAAGATAAAGAACATGTAGATTGTGCAGTACCAAAATATGGCATTGTGTACCCCTAAAGAGATGCATATTCTATTACATTCATTAAGAATAATTTCTGTTTTTTTTTCTTTTATTTAGTCTATGTGGGTTGACAAGGGCTTTGGAATATTGCATTTGTGAAAGTAGCCATTTATTTTTGTATATCTAAGCTGTAGTGGAGGAAAACATTTTATCATACAAAATTTTTTTTTCTCTAAGTGGATTGTAGCTTGATGCAATTTGTTAAGGAAACTTGTCTTTAAAGATGTAAATAAATGACTGATGGAAATGTCCCAGCTTTGATAATACCTTGAATTATCACTTAAGACATACATAAAAATATTTTATATGAAAGCAAGCAAGCCATATTACCATGTTCCTAGTTACAAACATTATACACAACGTGTATTTTTGTATACTTATCATCAATCCAACATTACATAAATTGCTCAATTCCTGCCTTCCCTTAAACCTCACTCATCATCCAAAATATAATCTTGCTTGTATTGTTCCCACAATTTACATTTTCATATAATTTGCTCCTACCCTTTTCTAAAGATCCATCTTCCAGTTCTTTTATCTCTGTTACAATATTCAGTACTTCAAATACAGTTGGTTTCGACTTAGATTTCCATTTTATTGTTAATTGCTTTTTGGCAGCCACAAGAATTAAACTTAACAAGGCCTTACTATGTCTAGGCCATTCAGATCCACATCATTTCCTTGGATGTAAACCCATTTGCTCACCTAATATTTCTGACAGAGTAGCCTGTAGGGAACTTTTAAACTCTGCCATCTCATTACATACCCAAAACTTATGTTCCCAGTTACCTCTTATTTCCCCATCACACCTCCAACATTTGGCATCTATCTACCTGAGGAAAAATTCTTTGGAGTCTGGTTTGGGTACAAAATACATTTGCAAACACTTTCAAGCAAAAATTCTGAATCTTCTGGACATATTTGGGAGTCATACATATGTCCTTCCATTGTTTCCTTCTGAATTGCTTATCCAGTGTTTATTTCCAATTTTTTCTAACCTCCTCTGATTGGTTCCAATAGTTATCATGCAATATTTTGTATGCCTTACTAATTATCCATTTTTTAACAGCAGCTTCTGTTCTAGATCAGAATAAAACTCTACCAGAACAGGTCTTTCACTTAGGATTCCCCTGTACCTTTCTTTTTGTCTATACTCTGACATCATTCCCTGATAGGGGAGGCAGTCTCTAGACTGCAATCCAAATGTCTTCTTGGCATCTTCTCATTCTGTTATCTTTCCCTGTCAAGTTATTTGCTCCCAAATACTGTGGCTCCTTTGCCAATTTTCTACAGTAAATTCCAGCCCCCTATTTCCTATTCTCTGTACCCCTAGTTTAAGTCATCCCTATTGGCAGAACCTCCTTTCTCCATTCTCATGCTGGCTTAGTTCTTAGAATATTTTATTCTGCTTTATGAATATAATATTCTGTATGACTGTTGTTATTCTTCTTAAGGATCTGCATCCAAAGTCCCATTCTCTCCTTATTTTGTGAATCCCCCCACTTCATCATCATCATCTCTTTCCACTTTGAATTATAACTTCCTGCTTGTATTATATATCTAAGCCTTAATTGTGCAGCTCTAAAGTATCCCTTCAAATCAGGTAATCCTAAACCAACTTGTTCTATTGGAAGGATCATCTTATCCCACTTGACCCTTGCCCTCTCCCTTCCCAGATAAATTCCTTCTACTCTTTATTAATTATTGTCCACAACTTCTCCTGTGGTAGATAAAAATATGCCTGACCTGTATATAAAACAAAAGGGACTAAAAACATTTTCATTGTTTGTATCTTGCTATCCATATCCATAAACAAGACCTTCCAGTTTCATAGTTTTTGTATTGTCTTTTTATCTGATGTTGTCTTTTCCATCTATTCCTTAACCAATGGGTCACAGATCTGTCCTCAGATCAAACTTCAGCCACTTGCCAGACTTAGGATCCATAATTCATGCTCCTCCCCCTTACCCATATCCCCCTCCAAGCCCAACATTACTTCAGATCATATTTGCTGCTGTTTGTGTTCACTTGTGGTTTTGTTGGCTCAGGCTTCAGATAAGTGTAAACCTTGTTTACCCTAGTTTATAACTTTCTTCTGCCATTTATTGGCTCTTGTTATCATTCTTTACCTTTTTCTTTTAATTCCTCCCCTTCCATATTAGTAAAAAAAATACATTTTCTCTCTATGGCCACCACAGCCTTTCCATCTACACATGCTTTGTACTAGTCCTTCCTAGTAGTTCCCTTTCTGCCATTGTTGGTAATTGTCTCTATACTTTCATTTCATTTGGGAATTTTCTATTACCATTGCTGGTATTTCCCATATTCTGCTGTTTAGAGTTTTTTTCTCTAGCTGTTGTTGTTGTAGTTGGGAGTTGTTAGTTGTTATTTCATTATGGCTAATAAACCAAATGGATCTAAGAAATTTTTATCATGTGGCCATAAGATGCCAATTTCTGATTCTCACAGTAAATGTATGTATTGCTTGGGGGCAAGTCATTTGGAGGGTGATTGTGACATCTGTACTGTCTTTGGGTATCAAGCAGTAAATGAGCATTGCAATTAACTTGTTCTGAAGGTTCTCATTCCCCAATCTGCTACTGCATCTTTGGCCCAGAAGAAGCCCTCAGACCAGCAAAAAGGGGACAAGGGTGAGAAACCAAAAGATAAAACCAAGGAAACAAGAAAGCAATCCCCTGATTACTCTCCTTTCATAGGCACTACATCGACTCCATCAGCAAGGGTTTTTAAGACTTCAGATCCAGCTGCTTCTTCAGATTCATCCACTGCTTCTTTCAGAACTCCCACTTGTAGGGAGCAGAGATTCTCCCTGGAGCCTGTGTCTTTCAGGTTACATTCCCCCTTCTTGCAGGAGATGAAAACTGAAAGGCTTCTAGACCTCTTTCCTCATCTTCCTCCTTTAGGTCTACCAAATGTTTGACAGAGGCTGATGTGGATAGAATGATGAGGAAATTCCTCAAGACTCAGATTAATTTGGGATTTCTTCCTCCTCAAGCTCGCATCAGGCCATGAGCTTTGGACCTCTCCCATGCCTATTTCTACTCCTACTGTGATCTGTCCTTTCATTTCAGAAACCTTGGATCTGAGACTTTCAGGACTGTTTGCATCAGCTCTGAAGTTGGGGACATCTTAGACTCTGGCATCTTCTCTGATTCAGTCAGCTCTGATTTCATAGGAAATGGACAGATCTTGGAGTCAAAGCTTCACTGCTGACTTTGGGAGTAGGGGGGAATTGATTCCAAAATTTTCAGAGCCATCTCTTTCCCTCAGAGCTTCAGTGCTAGACATCTCGGCTTTACCTTGATCTTGAGTCAGGGTCAGGGGATACCCTTGGCCATCCTATTTTGTTAGTTTCAGCTCCTACTGGGGTGGTTTTGTGTTCTCCTCCAGTGTCTGCCTTTTAGGCTGTAGAGAGAGCCCTCTCATTCTACTACATGGCTATTGACAAGCTGGAACCACCATTCCCTCCCCAAGATAGGTCTCATTGACTGTTTATTCTCATCCTCTACTGACATATTCTTTCAGCACATTAGCCATTACCTGAAATCATGCTATTGTCAGGGTTTCACTTCATTTATCTCTCAGACCCGCTCTGCCTTAATTTATCTCCTTTATTTAAAAATAATGTCAGTTGTTCAAGAGCTATTGTTTCTAAAAATGTATGTCATTAAACAGCAGCAGTGAAATCAAACTTCATTGGTTGATCCCAATAATTCTATTTATTTCCACTTATGCAAGGTTTAATATTCTTTTTTGCTGAAGTGGCATATCCTTATTGTATGAATGCCTGAGTCTGAGAATGTTTGAGTAGTGTGATGTTTTAATATTCAAATTTTTGGATAATGTCTGATCAGGACTGAATGTTGAGGCACTTTCATGAGCAATGATGCCATGATCCTACGTTTTACATATGTGCCAACATATTGGTGAAACTCGTGGGTTTCATAATGTACAGGCTTACAGAATGGATAACCTCTCTAGAAAACATTTTTGTCTGTTAGTCTATTTCTTAAAGGACAACAATGGGATTCTATTATTAAATGCTCAACTTCTCTGTCCTTTTTCTCCTTATTTACAGTCCCTACTATGAATAAACAACAGTACAGCATTTAAAATATTTTAAATCAACTGTTTCTCTCCACTAGAACAATACCTTACTGTAATGTGGTGGTTTCACTTTCAAAAAACGTTTATCCTGCCCTGGAAAAGCTTGCTTCAGTCTCCAATTCACTGATGTCATCAAGGCCAATGAAGACAGGTAGGTTTCTGGCCAATTCCTCCCCAAACTGACATCACCACGACCGTCCTAAAAACTACCCATGCTGTGATGTCACAGTTCCCTGATCCTTCCCCTACACATACAGAAAGTAAAGGCTATAACAAGGAAACAGCACATGAGTCAAGTCTCCCGCTGTGAGCTGTCAATCACAGAAGGTAACAGCTCAAACTACCTTTAGCACTTTGGCAGCTAGGGAAGTTAGGTGTGAAAAGGAGTGGGAGATGAGTCAAAGTAGTACAATTCAGGCTTCACAAAAGACTGCAATTTAGGCATTCTAAAAAGAAGCAGCAGTAAAAAGCACTTTGAAAGTGTGTTCTGTGGCATTTGTACTGCTTGTGTTTTATGTAGTTACTAAATGGCATGAAATGTTACTTAAAACTGACTGAAAGATGAAAGTATATGCATGTAAAATCAATGCAGTGACAGGAGCTTTAGGAAGAAAGAGGCCTGCGTGATGTAATTTTTACAGACAAGCACTGCACTGTGGGAAACCTGGAGGCAGACTAAACAGAGTTACTTCAAGATGCCAGACCCCATGTAGTCAGACTCAGAAATTATGTATAAAATATTTAAAAACCTGTAAATAGTCCCTGAGTGGTGTTAAAATGTAGAAGACACCAAACCATGATTAAATAAACAAGTTTTTGAGTCTGTGGGTGGGGTTCTCCTTTAATGATTTCAATTTTTCATTGACATCCAAATATTTAATCAGTCTACTATACTTATTTGTGTATGACAATGGTCATTTCATGTTGCAGTTGTATTTAGAATTTTCCATGCTTATAAATTAAATAACTGATTACATGTTCATAACATATATTATTATATCTATTGATTTCTCTATTTCACCTCATATCTGATTGGAAACTAAATAAGAAATCTGAAGAGGATTTTTCATAACAAATAAACCATGGTCATACTACCTTGAGATAATTGCTAGATTTTTTTTGTTAATTTCATATGATATTTTCATGTTATTTAGTAAATCTTCACGTTTTTCCTTTTGCTAAATTTGTAATTTGTCTCTATCTGTGATTTTATTAGAAAATGTAACCAAAAATGAATGGATAAAAAGTAAACATCCTTTTTGATGTATTTTTGTGTTTGGTCTTTTTTATTTTGTGTGAAGAGTGAAATTAGTAAGTGAAATGAGCAGTTACAGGTGGTCTGTTTAATTTTCTGGGGTGTGTAAATTATGAAGTTATTGAAGTCAGTGGAAAATGAACTACTGAATGAATTTCTGCACCTAGAAATCTCACCTCTTAAAATTAATATGTTGTTTAATATTGTACTGACACATTTTAGTGGAACCTTCCCTTGTGTGTTTTGCAATATTTTCTTATTTGTTGAATTATTATATGACCTGGTGGTATTAGATCTTTTTTTTAAATTCAGTGTTGGAATTCACAATATTTTAATAAGATTGTCTACAACTGATCATTTTACATACCCCCAGATTCTCAAACGCTTGCACGGAGCTCAAGCAGCCAATATGTCTACCGTGCAATCCAGGAACAGCCTGCAGGGGCGTGCACGAGCGCTCCTGCACGGACTAAGCCCTGGTATGCAAATCACCCCATTTGCAGGAGAAATCTATGTAAATGAGGTGATTTTGCAATCCAGGAAGCTTGCAGCAGTCCGTGCAGGACTAGTGCTATCTGCAGAAATGTACTCGGTTAGTAACCGAGTACATTTCTGCAAAATCCAAAATAGAGCTGTGGCAGCCCCAAATAAAGGCTGCATATCATGTAGTAATCATGCCAATAGCCAGGTATAAGGTCACTGGCATTACAAACAAAAACAGTAATACAAACATCAACTTTTATTTTTTTTAGCCGATCGCGGCTGTTTAAGCGTAGGGCAGTGGCGTGCAAACGTGATCAGGGGGAAAATAATAAAATAAACCTAAAATAAGCAGTCTAACTAAAATCACTATTCTGCCATGCAAGTCAATGGCAGGCAGAAGACAACCTGGCCAGTGAGTAGTGGTTGCTAACGGGGGCGGCTCAGTGTGAGACATGTAACTATGCATTAGCAGGCAGTCCTATGCAAATGAGGGGAAGGATAGTGAATCCCAGTTTTCCCCAGCATGTGAATCAGGCCCAAACAGTGTAAGGGTAGGAATAGCTTGGTGCAAGCCTAGGCATTAGGTAACATCATGGGGGTGTTTGTCAGGCATACTGTAAGCAGATTGGAGCCCTGTGGCTCGGGATTGCTCCTAGCTTAGCACAGCTAAGCTAGGGTGTGTGTCTAAACCTGCATAGCACTCTTTACAAAGCCTAAGGGGGTGTGTGCACCACACACACTGGGTTTTACAGGAAGAAAAAAGAGGTTAAACCAGGAAATAGCAGCAGTGTGCACATCTGAGCACTCTGTGCGGTGTGCACACGGGCTTAAACAGGAAGGCAATGGGAAGGGAAAACAGCAGTAGGAAGGTAATCAAGGAGAACTAGCTTAGCTGGCAGGTGAAATGTATCATAATCGGCCAATTACACAGACAGCAGACCAGCTCAGCCCAGCCCAGAACACTATGCAAACACCGTCCACTCTGTTTTTTCCCCACACTCAATACCACAGGTGTAAACAAGCAGGGAACTTTTAACACTCAGTACAGCAAAATGATAGGGGCTGCAATAGCTATCATACAACAACTTGTGGAAGAAGATGGTGGTGAGGATATGAATGCTGTTCACCAACCCACAGTGAGGAGATGGAGAAGAGTGTACAGACCCAGGATAACCTACCAGAGGCTACATGAGCTGGAGATAGTGGAGCACTATAGGGTGGACAGGGACCTCCTACAGCAAATTGTTGACCTGTGCCGGCCACGCCTCACACACAGAACTAACAGAGGGGAACCCATCCCAGTGGATACCAAGGTATGTGTAGGCCTAAGAATACTAGCTACAGGTACCTTCCAAAGGCCAACTGGGGATATGATGGGGATTTCACAGGCATCAGCATCCAGGATACTCCACCAGTTCCTGGATGCCATGTCAGCACTTGTCAGTGAGTATGTATATTTCCCCAACACCCATGAGGCTTTGGCCAACAATATGCAAGTGTTCCACCAAATAGCAGAATACCCTGAGGTAGTGGGTGCTATAGACTGCACGCACATATGCATCAAAGCACCACCTGGTGAGTGGGGAAGGGTCTACATCAACCACAAGGGCTTCCCCTATATCAACTGCCAGGTTGTGTGTGATGCCCAGGGCATAATAATGAATATGTGTGCTGGCTGCCCTGGAAGCTATCACAATTCCCACAACTGGCATCTGACACAGCTGTACCAGAGATTTACTAATGGGGACATCCCTCATGGTCACCTAGTGGAGGATGCTGGATACGCACTGGAGCCGTGGCTGATGACACCCATCGGAAATGCACACACACCCGAACAAGAACTCCATAATGAGGCACAAGCACAGACCAGAATTATAATAGAGCATGTGTTTGGGATGCTCAAGTCATGGCTCCAGTGCCTGGACACATCTGGTGGAGCCTTGCAGTGCTCACCAACTACATGTACCCAAATTGTCCTTGTACATGCCATGCTACACAATATGATCCTGCGGAAACAGCTGCAGCAGGAACAGCATGGGGCAGGGCCACACAGTCCCCCACCATTGCCAAGGACTGCACAGGCACAGAGTGACTTGGAGGAGGAACAACCTGAGCCTGCTCCAGTAGGAAGAAGGAGGTGTGCCCAGTATGCCATGGCCTTGGCAAAGAGGCAACGCATAGCACATACACTGGCACAGGAGGGACCCAGGGAAAAACACCTCTCTCTGACTGTCACATATAGTAAAAGGGATGCCAAACTTTACACTACCTGTGCCTAACCATATGTAGGGAGTGTGCTATGTGCATCCAACATAGACAGCCCTGCAGCACCACCCTCAATACTGGCACACCCATAAGGTAAGTGACTCACACATGCCAGTCAAGGGGGGGTCACCTACCCAATAACAGTCACAGCCAGCAGGACAGGTGTAGACAAACACAAACAAAGGCAGTGCTATGGCCTCTGAATGAGGCCTATGGGTAACCTCCCCTCCAGGCCTACACAGACAGATTACAGCAGGTCAGGCAGTGGGATGTCATTTCTGAAGGGTAGGAAGTCAGAAACTAATATGTAGGTAATTAAAAGCTAAGATCTGCAGTACACTGGTATGCCTCTAGTCAGCATGATAGGTAAGACAACAGACTGAAATGAAGTACATGACATACCAGTACAGTCCTAGCAAATGTGTACAAGTGTCAGGTGTGCCCCCCCACCATCCTATGTAGAAATGTAGTCACAGTCAGGTGTGCCCCCCATCCTACTTAAAAATATAGTAACAGTCAGGCGTGCTCCCCCCCCCCACAATCCTGTGTAGAAATAGTCAGGTGTGTCCCCCCATCCCATGTAGAAATGTAATAACATTCAGGTGTGCCCCCCAATCCTGTGTAGACATGTAGAAATAGTCAGGTGTGCCCCCCCCATCCTACGTAGAAATGCAGAAATGTAACAGTCCATGCCAAATGATCGACGGATACCCTGCAGAGGCAGCATGCTACCTGTAGGTGTACAAAACAAAGGTCAGCACTGCAGTACAAACAACCCGGACTCTTGATCCACACATTCAATACAGATGGCCATACTGGGCATGCTCACACACTTAGAGAAATGAAGGCAATGTCAGTCAACAGCATACTGGAAGGTCATACTGGGCATACTCACACACTTAAACACATGAAGGCCATGTCTGCAAACACCAGTGGCCCAGACATATCTGGCAGCTGCAGATGTTAGTGCAGAGTATGCAGCACTCATTCTTTGCACACACAGTGGATAGAAATACAGGCATATATGTAAGGACAATGCACTATAATAAGCCAAAGGTAGACATACATAGATGTGTGGACAGCCAAAGGGCCACAACCACATGAGGGTCAGATGTCACTCATTGCAGATACTAGCCACTGGAATCTGTCAGCATTACAGAGTATGTGGTGCATGTGCCATCTGTGCAACATGACTGTTCAAGGAAGTAGTCATCTAGCAGTTGTATACACGTACCTGTGAAATATGACCCAGGTTGTGCCCACATGTTGTGTGTCATCCCCTAGATGAATGGGTTATGGCCCATGCACACACACTGCCCTCCCCATAGCCCCACTATGACAAGCCTGCTGAGGTCATCCACTGTGGAATACACCTTTGGGATAGTTGTATCCCAATAATCTCTGTAGCGTGTGCCGCAACTATGCACTGCTGTAGTGTGATAAACTAGTTAGGTAGGAGTTCTAGCCCCAGCCTTGGCAAGTGTGTGTGTGTGTGTGTGTGTGTGTGTGTGTGTGTGTGTGTGTGTGTGTGTGTGTGTGTCTGTTTGACTCTGTGTAGAAGGCAATGCTTTTTAGGGTAGGCACACCCCCTACAAGTTAAATGCTCTACTTTGGTAAGGCTGCTGATGTCATCCACCTAGAAATACATCTCTGGGAAGGTTGTAGCCCAGTAATCTCCATAGCGTGTGCCATAACTGTGTACTGCTGTAGTGTGATAAACTAGTTAGGTAGGAGTTCTAGCCCCAGCCTTGGCAACTGTGTGTGTGTGTGTGTGTGTGTGTGTGTGTGTGTGTGTGTGTGTGTGTGTGTGTGTGTGTGTGTGTGTGTGTGTGCGTGTGTCTGCCTGACTTTGTGTAGAAGGCAATGCTTTTTAGGGTAGGCACATCCTCTACAAGTTAAATGCTCTACTTGAGTAAGGCTGCTGATGTCATCCACCTAGAAATACATCTGTGGGAAGGTTGTATCCCAGTAATCTCTGTAACGAGTAGCATAACTGTGTACTGCTGTAGTGTGATAAACTAGTTAGGTAGGAGTTCTAGCCCCAGCCTTGACAAGTGTGTGTGTGTGTGTGTGTGTGTGTGTGTGTGTGTGTGTGTGTGTGTGTGTGTGTGTGTGTGTGTGTCTGTGTAGAAGGCAATGCTTTTTAGGGTAGGCACAGCCCCTACACATTAAATGCTCTACTTTGGTAAGGCTGCTGATGTCATCCATCTAGAAATATATCTCTGGGAAGGTTGTAGCCCAGTAATCTGTGTAGCGCATGCCATAACTGTGTACTACTGTAGTGTAATAAACTAGTTAGGTAGTAGTTCTAGCCCCAGCCTTGGCAAGTGTGTGTGTGTGTGTGTGTGTGTGTGTGTGTGTGTGTGTGTGTGTGTGTGTGTGTGTGTGTGTGTGTGTTTGCCTGACTCTGTCTGTGTAGAAGGCAAAGCTTTTTAGGGTAGGGACACCCCCTACAAGTTAAATGTTCTACTTTGGTAAGGCTGCTGATGTCATCCACCTAGTAATACATCTCTGGGAAGGTTGTAGCCCAGTAATCTCTGTAGCGCGTGCTGTAACTGTGTACTGCTGCAGTGTGATAAACTAGTTAGGTAGGAGTTCTAGCCCAAGCCTTGGCAACTGTATGTGTGTAAATTTAAAAACCACCACAGGAATGTGAAGCCAGTCCATGTATGACAGACACAACCACTGTAGATACAAAAAGTTTATTAGGCAATAAAAATCCACAGTTAAGCATTTTCTTCCCTTAGCTTAAAAAAGGGACTTCCTCAGAACACTTTATAAAATGTTTAAAATACATAAAAACCCAACCATATATACCCAAAATAATTAAATATGTAATGAGTGTTAAATAATTAATTAAACCTTAAAATGATATTCACTTTGATACCTTTAAAAATAATAAACTGCATATGATAATCATCCAACTAATTTAAGTATAAAAAATATATATAATATGCAATATCGGAAACAAAAATAATAATATATGCTGTGTTAAATACACTGTACAATACAATATGTCTCAAACCATTTAAACATTCCATATATTATAATCCATACATTGATGTTAAAAAGTCTGTACATTACATACTTGTCTAAAACTCAATTCATTTCCTCATAAATTCATAAGGGGACTAAAAAGACAATTTTACAAAATCAATTAACCCAAAACGTGCCTTAATTTCAATACACTGGAAATACTAATTGCCTCATTTAACCCTGGAAAGTTAGCTGCATCCAATCTAAGCTGCCATCTCAATTCACAGATGTCTAAGTGAGTGTCCAAAACTCTCCCCTGTGGGTCCTTTGGCATATGTTGGATCACCAAAAATTTAAATACATGGTTGCTATACTGATGTATATGTCTAGCAAGTGCATTTGTTTGTCTCTTATGTTTTATATCTAATAAATGCTCTGCTATTCTATTTTTAAAATGTGTGTGTGTGTCTTTCTGACTCTGTGTAGAGGGCAATACTTTTTAGGGTAGGCACTCCCCCTACAAGTTAAACGTTCTACTTTGGTAAGGCTGCTGATGTCATCCACCTAGAAATACACTTCTGGGAAGGTTGTAGCCCAGTAATCCCCGTAGCATGTCCTGTAACTGTGTACTGCTGTAGTATGATTTAGAACTCTGGTAGGGTTCTATTCCCACCCATGGCAGTTCTGGATGTTTTGTGTGTGTTTCAATGTCTGTGTAGGGAGCAATTCATTAGAGGCTAGTCACACTCAGTACATGTCAAATGCCCTACTTTGCCAATCCTGATGTCAGCCAATGTGATATGCACCTTTGGGGAAGGAGTTCTCCAGTAATCCCTGTGGTGTGTCCAATAGCAGCTCCATGCTGTAGTGTGATATAGACCTCTGTTAGGGGTTCTATACCCACACATGTCAATTTTGAATGTTATGTGTGTGTTCCAATGTCTGTGTAGGGAGCAATGCATTTTACACTAGTCACACTCGATACATGTCATTTGTCAAATGCCCTACTTTGGCTATCCTGCTGATGTCAGCCAATGTCATATACACCTTTCGGGAAGGAGTGCTCCAGTAATCTCCATGGTGTGTACTATAGCTGCGTAGGTGTGTGTGTGTGTGTGTGTGTGTGTGTGTGTGTGTGTGTGTGTGTGTGTGTGTGTTTTGTGTGTGTGTTTTGTGTGTGTGTTTTGTGTGTGTGTGTGTGTGTGTGTGTGTGTGTGTGTGTGTGTGTGTTTGTAACTTGTGTCCTGTGTGGAGGTGGGTGTGAGTGTGTGACACCTGGCCCCAATGTGGAGCAGGTTTTGCAAATTTCTTATATGGTGGCCCTGGTATATATCACAAAGTCCACTGTACAGGGATAACAGTTGTGAAATAGCTGAGAGGCTGGGGTGCAAATCCATACCCATACATGTGATATCAAGGCCAGGCAATCAGAGTTAGCAACCCCAGTATTACCCAAAACACACTCTCAACCCATGTCTTGTACACACACACATGCCGAGGCAACAGCCAATATGTGTGTAGTACACTGCATATTGGTGACAGATAGTAACCATGGAGTGAATGGAGTGGCCTGTAGAGGGCATGGCACCCCATCCATCTGTCCAATAGGCACATACATGCAGACAGTGCACCTTCCCCATGTTCCCCACTGGACACCTGCAACACCTGTGGTGCCAGCACATGTGACCCACAAAGGACATACCATGCCTGAAAACATGCACTGTATGGACAGATGCCACTGACACCAGGGAATGTTGTTAGCATGCTATCAATGTAGGTGCAGGGGTAACCTGCTGTCCATTACCAGTTCCTGCCACAGGTGGCCAAGAATGGCACATCTGATGATAATCTGTGCACACAACATGGGCCCGACACCCCAGGTATGGTTCCACATGTCACTGTACATGTATGTGGGAGGTGTGCACATCCCAGACACTATCCATGTCCTGGACTAAGGAACACATACATGGCAAGGGATGCACAACATTGGCCAAACGCAATAGTCACCCAGGTGACTGGATGGTGGATACAATACCCACCTGCATGGGCAAATGCAGAAACCACAGCCCTGAGCCACAGTGTAGACCATTGTCATGTGGCCTGATGGCAAGGTATACCCATCACCTAGCCTTGTATAGCCATCTGGCACAGTCGACCACCACATACCTGTGCATAAATGCACCCATGCATGTCAGTACTACAACCCCCAGTGGCATACGGAAGCATGCTGTCTGATGCCAGACACTTCCCCATACCTTTTGCCCATATAACCTCCATATGACCCATGTGGTACATGTGATACCTGCACAGTAATGTGTTGTGGCAATCTTACTAGTGATGAGCTGTATCCCTGGCCCTGCCAAGTGTGCCAGTGTGTGTGCGTCCCTGTGAGAGTGTGGCTATGTTGACACTGGCACCTGTTCATGTGGACAGGCACGTGAATTCACCTATCATGTAGCTACCATATCCCTGTTGCAGATGTCACTCACCATCACATATATATTCTGAGGACTCCACAAGAGGTAACCTATGTGGTGCATCCAATAACTGCATGGGACTGTGATAGCACTACATAGTCGTCAGGGGTTTGATACCCTGTGCTGGTAGGTGTGTGACACAAACATACTTAGGTTTTACTCTCCCACCCCTCCCTGACTTGTCAGTGCCTCTGTCTGCCTTTCTCACTCCCTCACTGGTGGATGTGGAGACCTACACCCGTTTTTCTTAGGCAGCAGCATGTGCATTTTAACTGATGCTCATGATCAGCTGATGGCCTCTGCAAGAATTGCAACCCTCCCCTAGCTGATTGCATGTGGAACACCTGTGGTAACATTCCCATAGCTAATTGCATGGAAACACACTCCAATATCTAGGAACATTATGCTGGTGTTGGGCCTTTTCATTCACTGTGAGCAGGAACGCGATCTGTTGTTTGGCAAACAGCAATCTCAGATGGATTGGGGATTTACCTCTAACAACATACACTGTGGAAACAGGGCAACAGACAGGAGGGGGATGTGCCTGACCTGACTACAGACTGTAAGTGCTGCTATACTGTATTTGGAGTAATGTTGGTGTAACAGTGTGTGTGTGTGTGTGGATATGGCTGTCCTAAATGTTTTAATACCTGCCATGGCAGTTCTATGTTTATGAGGAATCCCCATCTGTAGTGTCATCTGTAGACTGGGCAGTGTGTTGTGCCTTTAGTTTCATGTGTTACCGACAGAGCATCTATCTGTGAACTGCAGAAGGTAGTGTGAGGATTGCAGTCTGTAGATGGTGAAAGCCATGACCATTACTGACCTCATATCCCTTATAGGACATATGTTGCAACAAACCCTATTACAACAGTAAATGTATTAGGTTATCACAGCAACATGTCAATATTAGCCCTGTGTATGTGCTTCCAGCCTCAACTCTGTCAACCTTTGTACATATGTCGTGCATTAAGAGGTGCATATGTGCTGTACACCATCATTAGTGTCATATCTGATAAGCCAGTGAGATATCAGACTGCTACACATGATATGTACAGTATGGGGCTATAGTTGATGACATGACCAGAACATTCTGTGGTTGTCTGTACAGTACTGAGGTCTGTGTACTTATGGTGAATGCCGATAGTGTGTGTATTGTTAATATGTACCTTGGCCTGTGTACAGACTGTGGTAGATGTCATCGTCCTAAGTCCCGTCCTATCTGATGTTACATGCTGCTCCACTGTATGTTACCATATTGGCTTACATGTTTGTAAGGCCATACACACACATGTCCCATACCACAGACGGACATCGGACTACACTGTGTAGCGGCCCAGTATATGTAGAGTTAGTGTGTGAGTGGCACGTATAAGGATGCTGTTGCACAGATGGTCCATATACTGTAATATTATGCTAGCTTACCATATGTGGCTGTGGCAGTGTTTACAATGGTGTGGTTATGCACTTTCATACAGGTGTATCATAACCTGTGCTGTGACTTGCCTGTAGAGCCTGCTATGTATGCAGGTACATGTGCATTCCCCCACAGGAGATGTAGCCAGTGTTGGGCCAGTCTGCCTGTAGCCTACACAGTGCTTTGTTACATGCCTAGCAGCTTAGTGTACTTACCCAGTGAGGTGTCATGTCCAGATACTTTCCCGATGTACTGCTGCCGGACCTCCCGTAACAGCCATGTATGTCAGACAGAGCAGTGGGATGCTGTACAGATGTATGTCAATATCTAGTAGGTAGCATATGGCCATGGCATCTCTGTACCAGCAGTGATTATGTGTCACGACAGACAGAGGTGTGTGAATGCACAACCTATGGGGGGGCGAATGTATACCAGTCATTATGTGTTATACCCATCTACATGGCTGTTAACATCCATATTGTCAGGCTTGGTCCACATGTTCTGCTCTAAAGGGTTCTGTGTATATCTCTGGACTGTACAGAGTGCCAGAATGTCCACATTTATTGGCCAATATCTCTGCTGTAGTCCACAAGAGCATTACATGCTTGCAGCAGTACTGTACTACTGTACTGTGATGTCCTTAGGATGTCTGTCAGTAGCCAATGGCGTACATGTGAAAAGCAGATGTGACCTCCCACAAACACCATGTCTGTGAAGACCATCCCTATTACAGTAGCAATAGTCTGCTAATATACCTGCTATACATGCCTGACATCCCCTTGCACTACAAAGGTGGGAATATAGGGGCTGAGGTAGGGCTACAACCCATATTTAGGACATATGGTGAATATATATGTACATATGATTATCCAGATATCTATATAGATAATTACACATGTACATATCAACATATATAGATGGGTTTGTCTATGTACATTGGTATGCATATACACACCCAAATATATACATATACAGATCAGTATATGTGTACATATAAACAGATAGAGATGCATATGCACACATATGTATACCACGCTGCCATGCCTGCCAGCAGTCCACTGCTGCTGTATCCCCCACACATACGGTGGGGCTAGGACCATATATGTATGGGCTTCACCTACACAATACATGTGTGCCCATATGCACTCTAGAGGCCAGTGTATGTAACAGTGGTATATGGCCCTATATTATTGAGTCTAGGGGGGATGCACCATACATAACCTAGGATGTTACAATATGTAGGGGTATCAGGGGTGAGCTGCTTTAACTCATTCACTCCGGAAAAGCTCAGAAAAAGCTGCCTGCTTAATTCCACCATAGGAACAACAGTGCAGCCTGAGCTCATTTTCAGAAAATCCATTTCTAATACCATACAGAAAACAAATGTTCATTACTCTTTAGTATAAGAGCTAGACTAAAAATGTAAATGCGAAAGTTGTTCAGCAGACACTGACCTTTCCAACAGTGTACATGTTGATAGTGCATATCAAATTCATTATTAAATATTTGACAAGGAATGCTGATATTGTGGATATTTTGTACCTTTTTGGAAAAGCAAAGCACAATATCTTGGTCAATGTACCATGTAGACCCATACAATTTGTATTTAATTTGTTAGGATGAATGTCAGCTTTAAAATGATATCTTAACCATTACTGTGTGATGCTCCTTTATGGACATATTCACAGAAATATGATTAATATAATATTTCTCATTACTGATAAACAAAGCATATCATCTTATCACCTGTAACAGACAGAAGGTACATATCAGTATAGAAGTTGTGCGTCTTAATGTCAGCTTCAAAATGATGTATCATTTGTGTCATCACCATGCTCCCTTGCAAAGATATGGGAATAATAATGAGAAGTATTGGAAATGTATAATTTTCATAATCCTACAAGACTAAAACTATGATATCTGTGCATGTGCACATTGCACAGACACAGTTATTTTACCATGTTGTAAGGAGTAACCCTGTCTTCAAAATGAGCTAATACTTGGCACACTGACATGCTCCCTTGCAAAGATATTTACCAAAATATGAAAAAAAATCATAATTTACATAACCTAAGTTCGAAACAAATTTTGATATCTGTACATGTGTACAACATAAAAGTATAGTTTTTAACCATGTTGGAACAATGAATACTGTTTTCAAAATGAGGTATTACTTAACACATTCAGATGCTCCCTCATCATAATTTCCATAACCTGAGTCCTAAAAAAATAGATATCTGTACATGTGTACAGCATTCATACCCAGTTGTTTTACCATGTAGACACATATGATTGTAAATATACACATTCTTGGTGTAGCCAACATACTGCTGAATGGGTGCATGTAAATTGAAAAAGCAAGGTAAGGACCGCCATTCCACTAATGAGCCCAGGACAGGCATGGGACTTCAGTGGGAGGCAAGGCCATCTGATCTATCTAATAGCTGTGCTGGCTACCCACTCAGACAGCTGATAACACTACAGTCTCACAACCTCTTTCAGTGTCAGCAGTCTGCCTTACCTATGCCTTTTCTCTTTACATGTGCCCATTCAGCAATGGACCTAAGGGATCAAGTTCTGTATTACTAAGCCCTTCCTGTCATCTAAACTCTACCCATGCCTGATAAAAGTAGAATAAAAAAAGTATTGCAGGATGGTTACTGACATATTAGATTGTATGTGCTAGCACTCTCCTGAAACAGTTCTTTCTTGGCATCTTCACCAGCTCCTTACCACAGTTATTTGCCAAACTCACGAAAATATATTGTACACAACACATTTCATAATATAGTTTTCCTTACCATACTGGTCCTACTTGGTCATGGGTGTTTTCCATTCTTCTCACAAGCTGCATGTTACCAATCCTGCATAGCTCTCCTCATGCCATTGTGGAGGTCAGACAAGAACAAGGCAATGCCCTCCTCAGTTAGGTGAACACCATCCCTTCTGAACAGGTGAACATCTTCTGCAGTGATGCTGTCATGACAGATTATAAATCCACCGACCCTGTGCATCAAGCCATGCATGAACCCATTCTGTAAATATCTGGCCTTGTGCACTGCCCGTTGACTGTTTGCTGTTTTCCATATCTGTCAAGCAATTATGTCAGACCACACAAAATGACAATGTGGCCATCATGACTGCAGGTGTTGAAAGATTGCTCTGATTTGAAACCGTAGGCTTCCGAGTGGTTGACTGATGACATAATTTCTTCCAATGTGCAGCACAAGAATGTCGGGCTCAGGGTAGATGGAACACTTCTCTTCCAACAACTGCAGTACTCCGCTCCAATGCATACCTCTTCTTGCAATCCAGTATAACTTCACAGTGGATGTGGTGAAGATGAAGTTGTACTGGTTTTCAGTTTTGGAGGCATGGCTGGCAGCCCAGTGAATGTAGGAATGGCCACATACCCACACTCTCACTTGTCGTTCTCCTGGTCGTGAAGCCATGTCAATGTCAGAAGGTGGACGAACCTGCACAGGAAAGAAAATGCAAACAGATTACTACTGATGTTTGACAGATCTATTGGAAGACTACATATATATGTATGTATGAAATCCACATCCCGCCCCCACCCCAAACAAAAAAGACTATAGTGAAGAACTTCTCTAAAGCAAACTTCACACTACTCAAGACTGGTGTGGTATCCTTCAAGGCCCCTGAGCCAGAGGAAACCACAACCCAAGCTGCGGAAGCCCTTACAAATGCCTTCTATGAACACCTCCAGGACTGCATGGATCAGGCAATCCCAAATAAAACCAAGACTCTTTCCACAAAGGGCAAACGTCCAGTCTGGTGGACCCCAGCCATTAACAAACTTTACAATAAGAGGAGAAAGCTATTACATGATAGAACAAAATCCATAAAAGGGAAGTCACCCCTGATCATTATTAGTAAAAAAATACGAGCACTCATAAAATCAACTAAGGCCAATTTTGAGAGAAAAATTGCCATGGATTCAAAGGACAATCATAAGGCCTTTTTCAGCTATGTTAGGAACCTGGGTGGAAACTCCCAGATATGCTCAGAATTAGTCCAAAATGATACAAACATCACTGAACCCACAGACATTGCCAACATACTGGCAGACAGGTTCAGTGCAAACTTCATCCCCCTCTCCCCCCCTAAAGGAGAGATAACTATCCCAGCCGAGTGTAGCTTCCTGGACATCTCAAATGCGCAGGTGAAAGCTGCTCTCTCTAAAGCTAAAAACACAGCATCAATGGGACCGGATGGTGTCCCTGGCTGTGTGCTACATGAGCTAAATGAGGAATTAAACCCACACATAAGGCAGCTGTTTAATCTCAGCCTTACCACAGGATACATGCCCAAGGAGTGGCGTACGGCAACTGTGGTCCCACTCCACAAAGGCGGCGCCTCTACAGTCCCTGGTAATTACCGCCCCATAAGCTTAACAAGTCTAGTCTGCAAAGCTATGGAGAGGATCATAATGGAGCACATAAACAAAGATATAGGGGACTTGCAGACATTGGACCCGACCCAGTTTGGCTTTGTCAAGGGAAGATCATGCCTTTTGAACTTGGTCGACTTCTTCGAAACAGTCACCAAGGCCATTGATGAGGGAAAGGCAGTCCATACAGCCTACCTTGACCTTGCAAAGGCTTTCGACACAATACCCCACTCGGGTATTGTAGAAAACTTACCAGCTTAAATGTAAACCCATATGTCACAAGATGGGTTGCAAACTGGCTTAAGGACAGAACCCACAGGGTTAGAGTTGCTGGCGCTGTGTCAGACCCCAAGCCGGTCACAAGTGTTGGCCCACAGGGCCCGGACCTTGGCTCCTATTGTTTGGCATCTACGTCTCAGAAGTACAGGCCAACATGGGAGGACTTTGGCTGACAAAGTTTGCAGGCGACTGCAAACTGGGCCATAGTGGAAAGTGCATCGGACACGGATATCCTTCAGAAGGGACTCACGGAAACAGATAGCTGGTGCCAGAGCCATGGCCTGAAGTTAAATGCCAAAAATGTATAGTCATACCCTTCGGAAAAACAAGGTAACCCCAAGCTACCATATAGGTGGCAATCCACTAAGCACAGAAGAGGTTATCAGGGACCTGGGGACCCAGGTTGACAGTGGCCTTTCTTTTGACACTCACGTTGCTAAAGTGGTTAGAAAGACCTTCTACATTGCCCACCTGATCATGAAGGATTCACATCCAGATCTAGTGAGGTCATTGTTCCCTGTACTCTTCACTTATCAGACCAATGATCGAGTACAATGCCCCATTGGGATGTATCTCACCCGACATCTGCAGCAATTGGAGAGACCCCAAAAGTTCCTCACCAAAAGGATAAAGGACTCCAAAATCTGTCATATGCTGCCAGATTGAAGAAACTCCAGCTCTATTCAGTCGCATACCATCTGCTCAGAGGTGACATGTGCCTGACATACAAGGCCATGTCCAACCCGGAATTAATGGACATGCTCCACCTCAAAAAATCCAAATCCAAATCCACCAAAACCACTAGAGCAAGCGACTTAAACCTTAGCACGGATATAAATAGGATGTGCTGGAGGGATAGATTTATCACTCAGAGACTCCCTATGCTGTGGAATAAAATCCCGGTCCATGTGAGGCAGAGCACCTCGCTGACTCTGTTCAAGAGAAATCTAGACCTGTGGATGGGAGATCGTAGGTTTACCCCGGGAATCATCTTTGTGTCACTGCTGGACAGAGGCACAACAAACTAATGGGCACAGTATTTTTTCATATAAGGGGTGGCGTAAGCCACAAAAATTTGGGCTAGGCTTATAAATGCCTTAGGGCAGATAGCCTAGTATAAACCTATGAACCTATGAGCCTATTACCTGGTTAGCCCATCCAAATCTTCCATTCTAGCCACAGGGGCAGTATTCTTTGCATTAGGTACATAAGTGGTGATGACGCTGTGGAGGTACATACCTACTACACACATACACACATACACACACACACACACACACACACACACACACACACACACACACACACACACACACATTTTGCATTATCATGTTCTAATACATGTTAGTGTGGAGTGCAGAGGCATTCATTATCATTCAGTAGAAATACTTTATCATTACAATTCAGTTAAAATAGTATAACACTTGGATGTTACTGAGCCCTTCCTCCTACCAAACAATTTCCACCCATGACTGACAAAGCATGGAAACATGCCCAACTACTGAGTATAAGCAGAAGTACAGTAATACAAGCAGAAATGTCAAACTTATCTGGTTCATCCATGTAAGAATTCGTCACAAAACTAATAATTCCAGTTATCGCATCTGACCATCACTCTGGTTACATTAAGACCCATCAGTTTTCCTCAATCCAGTATGTGCATATTGTTAACAGATAATAAATTATTCTTAAAAGCTGAATACATAAACAAAAAATTATAATAACCATCACTGAAACCTGAGCTATAGATAACCTATACTTGTTACACCGTATCTGTATTATGATCTTCAGCAGTCTGACCATGTATGCACAAGCACTTCCCTAGTACACAAATGAATTATTTCCCTTACCAACATCTTCATTACTACATGTTATACACATCCCTAAATGACTCGCGGTGGTGGTGCTTATAATAACCATCACTGAAACCTGAGCTATAGATAACCTATACTTGTTACACCGTATCTGTATTATGATCTTCAGCAGTCTGACCATGTATACACAAGCACTTCCCTAGTACACAAATGAATTATTTCCCTTACCAACATCTTCATTACTACATGTTATACACATCCCTAAATGACCCGCGGTGGTGGTGCTGCGGTAGCGTTGTCACCTCACAGTAAGACGCTGTCCGGTTCGCTTCTCAGTTAGAGCGTCTTCTGCATGGAGACATGCATGAATGGGCATACCTTCATTGAAGGTTTTGCGTCAGGCCTGGCAAGCCGGTACGTAAAATCAACTGCCAATCATTAGCAGACCGGAGTTCCGCTGTGGCGACCCCTAACTGGGAAAAGCCGAAAAACACAAACATACACATCCCTAAATGAAACATTCACCCAAATGTTGAGATATGCACAATCACCAAAATTACATCTATATGCGTGTGACCAATGTATATATGTGCAAGTACATTATGTACATACATATATATCCATATACACACACACACACACACACACACACATATATATATATATATATATATATATATATATGTGTGTGTGTGTGTGTGTATGTATATATATACAGCAAGAAAAAAATCAGGGGTTTAGGAGGGTAGGCAGTTGATTAAGAATGGGGGGGGCTTGCAATGACTCCAAGCAGAGAAAAAACACAACATGGCTTGTGCATTCGTCAAAGTGATAACGACTTGTACTTATGTGAATAACAGTGACAGCAGCTGAGACTTTTCCCAGAAAAGTGATAATGACTAACTGCTATATTGTAACTGCACATATTGCTAATGTGATAATGACCTTTCATTAATGCAAAGGTATGCATGCTGAGACACAGGTGATAATTGCTGCACATAACCTGTTGAGTAGGCATTCATTATATTACCTTATGCAGCTGTTATGTAACACAGACTCATTATCATCAGTAAGGAGACGACCTGAGTAATTCAGTCAAACAGTATAACACTTAGATATTACTGAGCCCTTCCTCCCACCTAAATTATACACATGACTGACAAAGCCAGGAGAAATGCACCAAAAATATGGTAGCTCCATGCTGTCAGTAGTCACCTAGTGATAACCTTTATCTCACTCAGGCAGTATAATCACACATAGAATAAAACAAGCAGAAGTGATGTAACCCAATGTAATTTGCAGACTGACTTTCTATATGTCCCCAGTAACCCCTCCAGTTGTTTGCATTCTGTATGCACAGGCACCAAAATGACACAAATTGGCCCAGCAGTCACTTCAGCAGTGAGACCATGTAGGCGCAAGCACTTCCCTGATACACAATGAGTTATTTCCCCAAGCAACACCCTCATAATTATGTCCAGGTATACATGCACCCAAAATGAAACGTTTCCACAAACAAGCCTTCGGTAACATTTCCTAGTATGTGCAACCAGCAGCATAAACACTTCACCCAAGCAACCCCTTCAGTAGAATGTTGAGTTATGCACAATGTCCAAAATTAAATGCTTCACCAAACGAAACGTCTGTAAAATTTGCTAGTAGTAAACCACCAAAAAGAAGCATTCACCCATGCGTGCCCTTCAATATAATGTATGCACAGGCACCACAATGAAAGATTTCCCTGAAACAACCATTCAGTAACATTTCCTGGCATGTACAAGCACCAAAATGAAAAATTCAGAAACGAACACCGAATATGCAGGTGGGAAATTGCATCACATTATCTGTTGAGTAGACATGCATCATATTTCTTGTACAGGTGTAATATAAAACAGAGTCATTACCATCTGTTAGGACAAAGACCAGAGTAATTAAGTCAAAGTAATAGAGCAATTATATCTTACTGAGCACTGGATATACCATGGAACACAGTGAAGACAGTCAAACAGTGGAGATGCTATGGGACAACAGTGATGTTGCAATGAACTGCATGTCCCTCCAAAATTGATGAAAAGACAAAACAAATACTGGTCATGGAGGCTGCCAAGAGACCTACAACAACAATGGAGGAGCTGCAGGAATTTCTGGCAAGTACTCAAAAACCCAATCCACTTTGCACTCAACCCCCCCCCCCCCTTGACAGGCACTCTCATCTGACCCTGTCAGCTACGTCAGCCATCTGAGAAGCTAGTGAACAATAAGTTTCTTAACAAAATTATTAGTTCTCCCAATATGCAGCCTGTCAGTATGTAATTATATCAAGTAACCCAAACAGCCAAATACACAAGTACTTGCTGCTATTCTTGTTACATTCAATTATTCCGGCTATAATTCACGTAACCCCTTTCTAAAACCCCACCTTGCACCAAAATATATGCCAGCATTTTGAAAGGCACAAACCCCAATACAATAATGTCACAAATCAAAAAATGATGACACTGTATTTCAGCAAACTCTATTCTGTAATCCAATTTTAATTTTTTTCTCTGTAAAATTAAGCAACATATACATAAAGAGTACAAACGTGTAACAAGCAGAAAGTCACCCATCAAATTTTCTTGTGAAATACAAGGACTTGCAACCTCTTATATCATTTAACTTCTTCTGCAGAAACTGAAAGAGCATTACTTTGGAAACTGCACCATAACTTAGGGTAGAAATGATGTTCAACACTGCTTCTTCCAAATGTATCCATTCAACGTATACTCTGCTGTTGGCACCCTCAATACAGAGGCTGAACAAGGATCCATGCTAAACCCCCTTTCTCACATTTTGTTAAAATTTACACTACAATTTTCAGTGCTAAATCTCACTTTATGTGCAGAGGATATATTAATCCTACAAACTAACAAATCACATACAGTTCTATGAGAATATCTACAGACAAGTTTCAAAACTTTGTCAATGGTCAGTTAGCAACAAGCTAAGGCTAAACCTAGCAAAAATGAAATGTAATGTTATTTGACTTACTCCAAAAGTACCTGATATACTTAATATTTTACTGAGTGACCCAGAAGGCACTGAATACAAATTAGGTTCACTTTCACTCACACCCCATACAAAATATACTACAAACAAGGTACTTAACATAGATTAAACTCTTGCTAAATTTCAAATGTACTTTTTTTCTGCAGCCAGGAAAGATATTGACAATAATGTTTTCCTACTTAAATTTGAATATGGCTTGCCTTTACTTTCATATTTTCACTATACTCTACCTACAATACATGTAAAATACAGACTGTTGAAAAGAAATACTTCAGATCTGTCTTATCGGCTGACTTCTGCATACACACCACTGCGACCTCAAGTGTCCCATTGGCTGCCTGCTAATGACAGCATTATTTCTGTTCATCTGTTTGTTTTTAAAATCCTAAAATTGGGATACTGCCCACTTTTATTATCAAAACTGCAATTAGGGAGCACACATTTTTATGTTTTATTTTATTGTACTTATTTTACATTTGTTTACCAGATGGAGGCACAGTCCACGATCTAAACAAGAACAAACATTCCTTACCAACATGACAGAGGATTGTACAACTAAGAATGCAGCTTGTAAGAGGCACCAGCCAAAAGCAACTAAAAGCAATGCTAACAATTGTGTTTATAAAAGGAAGAATTTTAGGTTTTAACATTTTTAACTGTGAATAATCGATTTCATCTATGGACGTCTGAGTGCCGACAATACGTCCAAGACTACAAAACAGAAATGTCTTGTTCCAGAGAGACCATACTGCCCTCTGGTTCACATTTAACATTTTATGTTATTCTTATTATTTTTTGTTTTCTGGTATAATAACCAAGTAGACAGATTGATTCAACTGGCTCTTATAAGTCAAGCACTGGTGAACAGTAACGGGTAACAAAATCGATCTTCTGCTACAAACTACAATTCGAAATGTGATGGCTCTCTTGATAATTACGTTTATGGCAAGGAAGGAAAAAAGTATTTAAGAATCTATAAAACAGAATTGCATAGCTGCCTCTGCCTGTAATTGTGTCTGTGTTTTTTTTTTATATTTACATACTCATGCCAGTAGAATATTATAGCAATAACCCACGCCTGGTGGTAATTTACCCACGGTTGGCGTGGTTTGGTCCCGAGGTAAGCCCGAGGACCAAACAAAGCCAACCGTGGGTAATTAGCATACCACACCAGAAGTGGTTATTGCTATTCATGACATTATTTAAGAAAAGAAACTTTTACTTTTCTTAAATAATGGCATAGTATAATGCCTGTTTGCTGCCCTTCCGCAGATGTCTGGCATCCGGCAGTTCTGATGTACTGCTCGCCTGCGCAGTACATCAGAGTTGTGGCAAAAGCGGAGAAAGCAAGATCTCCGTTGCTTTTTAGTTTCGCTATGTTAAATGAGTTTAACATAGCGAGACATTTAAAATAAGCAACGGAGATGTCCGTTGTTATTTTAAACTGTCTCGCTATGTTAAACTCATTTAACATAGCAACACTAAAAAAGCAACGGAGATCTTGCTTTCTCCGTTGCTTTTTTTTTAAAACACTGTCTCGCTATGTTAAATGGGTTTAACATAGTGAGACAGCTTTAAAATAAGCAACGGAGATCTCCGTTGCTTATTTACTGTCTCGCATGTTAAACCCATTTAACATAGCGACAGAGTTAAACGAGTTATACTAATGGAAAAAAGTCCGGGCGACCGGACCTTTTTCCATTAGTATAACTCGATTTACAACGGGCATGCTGGCCAATCAGCGTGCACGTTTTGGGGGGGTCATGGTATAATGTCTTATCTCCTATTAAGATAATGCACTTCCATTTCCTTTCCGTGCAATGCTCGCTGAGAGCAGTTCACAGGTAGTGTGTGCAATGATTTCTGCTTCTTGATGTGGTGTGAAGCTTAATTTGAAAGTTTGATCTCAGAAGACAGTGCATAATTAAAGCTTTAATTTCAAATTGAGATTAAAAAAGAAATGTCTGGCTTCATCCTACTCCTATTAAAAACCTGAGCGATCGTTAATACTACACTACTTATTCCACACATTTCTACAAAATAACACACTTCGGAACTCCAACATTTTGAACATGACAGCAATATGTAATCAAACATTTACCAATGCGTTACAATATCTTTTACCTACATGGTACAAAAGCAGAGTGGCGGCTTGGATTGCAAGAACTTGCTTCCTGCAACACATACAGAATTGGCTTGCTGTGATCACAAGCAGATACACAGTGCATGGCAAGCCGATTTTCTCATACATTTTAAATATAAACATGATATTAATCCACACTGAAAATTAAGTTGAGAAGGTACCTGACAAGGTTCAGGTACTTTTTCAACTTAATTTGTAACAGTAGAGCTAAAACTTTAGTATAAAGTTAAGGACACTTGTGAAAGGCAATCGGGTGGAACAGCATACCTTTTCATGCATCTCAGAGAGTGCTCGGATGTAAGCACAAAGGCGCCCTGAGAAGGTACTCGGGGTTAATGAGTTAATTTGGATGTACTGTACCATACATGTCACCTATCTTGACATTACTTACATAAAGTGAGTTACTGCAGGCCTACTGCCTCCTGCCATACAGACTGTTCTGTTTGCCAGTGTGCCTGTGATGGTGTTGGTTATGCCTTGTTATGTAACAGTTACCTCCCATTTGGTCAACTGAAGTCTTTACTACCTAGCGATTGTGTACAGAGTGTAGATAGAGGCTGCTGGACTATACACCTCCATCACTTACTGTTGATTGTGTGGTATCCTGTGGCCCAGTCTGCTTTACTAATGTACGATTTGAAGGGCTTGGCCTGGACAACAACAGTTGTGGACCTGTCCAGACTACTGTATTAGTATAACTGTTTCACAGTTGCATTACTCTGTTGATATGGATGTCAGTGTCTGAACTGCTATATGATATGGCATGTAATTCTGTAATAGTATACAAATAACGGTATTCCATTTCTGCAAACCTGTGTGTGGTGTTTATCCTATGACCTCTATGTGGGTATATGTTGCAAGCAATGAATGTCATTTGTATGGGTGGGTCATCCAGTGTCCAGTTGTTAGGGTGTTAACTGTAGGCATAATGGGTGTACCATATTGTGTGCACCTACTAAATAAGTATCTTACTGTACATATCTCTGTATGTGTATGTGTAGCCACATGTCTATCTATATATATATATATATATATATATATATATATATATACTATAAACTTAGAGCAGATGCTAACCCTGGTCTTAATGAAAGCCTAAACATTAAATGTGCCCTAAAATGGTATAGAGATTGAAAGTTTTGAAAAGTAAATGGTCTTGATTTAATCAGAAGGTAGTCATACAGTATCTGTTATTATTGAAATGTGACCTGAATGGGTGCACTAGAGATGTTTAATTTTTTTCTTTATTTTTTGTTTTCCCTCTCCCCCACCCACTAGGTGGGCTGATCAATACAGGCCTATCCAACCCAGTATCTCCTCGACCCATATTTTCTTTACCCACAGTTTCAACTCCCCCCCCCCCAGCTCCACACATGCAGCAACCATCCCCTCTCCGGATGCTGGCCCGTAGCAACCACACCACCACACTTTGCCCACCGACCAGATGGTCTGAAGAAGCTGTAAAGCGAAAGCGCTCACCTCCTTGTTATTAATAATAAAAAGCAGTCTTTTATATATCACTCTACAACTTTGTTTTCTTGTAAAAGAAACTGATGTCGTTGGAATATTGGTCTGAATAGACATTTGTAGCACAGTTTATGCTTGTGTTTTAAAAGCAACCTTGCTTTTTTGGAAAGGAAACTGCTTTTGTTGGAATATTGGTCTGAACAGACATTTGCAGCATAGTTTATGCTTGGAACTCATAAACTGCCTGGGTGAGTCTTGCACAGTACTTGTTTACATTTACAATTTATGACATTTTTATTGGAACTGTGCAGGCACCTTTGCTTTATCGTGGTGTTTTTCGTTACTATTTATACATTTGCCATATTTAATCACATTTATTTTGTGGGATTCTCTAGCCTTGTTTCACGCTTAAATAAAATGAAGTTTCTTTCGTTTTAAACTGATTGTTACAAATAAGTAAAGTCTGCAGGTTTCAATTCATTGAGAAGCACACAGAAAGAGAAAGGAAAAACTAAATTCCTTGTTCCATAGTTCATGATTATTCATATATATTCACTGGGGATGACAACAGAATTGAAATGTACAGTTCTTTGTGATATATGTACCTTTCTTAACGAAAATAAAAGAAAACAAAGTTTCCTTATGAGGAGAAAAACTTATTAAATAATTTCTTCTTGTTTTTGCCCCTTTTCAACCTTCCCTTCAATTATTTATTCCTTCTAAACAGTCAATCCTACTTTTATTTAGATAAACTAATATTTTAATAATTAATTCATCCCAGAAACTTTTCTATTTTTTCTAACAGATTTTCTAATATATCATAGGAGTGAATACACACAGACACACACACACACATATATATATGTAAACACAGCTACTGCAGGGAAAAATCATTGTAAGTGAGAGGAAGTGAATTGTCCACAAAGAAGAAAATTACTTTATAAATCTGAATCTACAATTTATGCAGCAAGTTTCTCACACTTCTCTTCTAGATTTTGTGGGTGACAGAGCTCCTTAGTTTGATTCTTACCTAGGTGTTGTTAATTCTCAGGTAAAGGTGTTCATGGTGCTAGGTAGTACAGAAACAGTACCCACTAATATTTATTCCCTTGCAGCAAAATACCATGTTTATTGTTCCTTTCATTTGGCTGTCCTCATCTGACATTTCAACTTCTCTAGCAAAAGACAGTTGGCTTAATCATTTGAATAATACAGTTTAAACATTTTTTTTCTGGCTGTTGTTTACTGCTGCAATTTCCCCAAAGGATCCTCTTCTCTTGGGACAGTACTAGGTTCTGAATGTACACAGTCTATATTAAAACTACAGATTGTTTTCACAAATGCTCATTCAATGAATACGTTAAGACTTTTTTAAATGTATAATGTCTTATAAATGTGACACCGATGACAGGGATGTTCACCATATGGGAGACAGTAGCTGTGTGTTAGCCATTAATTTTTCATGTACACTGCTGAATTTTTAATTTTTATTTATTTTTTCTTTTTTTGTGGGATTTTATATCAGTTAACCTGGACATTGTTCACCTGAGTCTGCATGACAGCATAGTACTTTTTTGAGGTTAAAGGACTCATGTCCACTGTAGGTGCCACCTGCAACATTAATGTCTTGGTTTCACACTTAATCCTGCTAATCTGTGCTTTTTGAATATTGTACAGTAGCTCTTAATATAAACTTCTTTTTGCACTTAACTTGATATTATTCTTCCATGTTTGAGATGAGCTTTTTCTTTGGCTCTCTTATGTTTTAATTCTTCTCTTTCTTTCTGTTCTTGTAGAAAACAAAAATAAAAAAAAATGACATAAAAAGTAGCACATGAAATTAACATTTGCTTCCTGCCAGCCACAGGCCTTGTGTTCACTATATTTTTATTGTATCAATAAAATTACACATTAAATCTAATAACATACTCTTGGGTGTACAGATATAAAGAAACACTGTGGCCCTTTGTGAAAAGATGACGCACTCAGCCCACGAAGCTCTCAGCCCACATTATACCTAACTATACTAGAAAGCATTCCCCAGTATCTATGTACCCTGTTAAATTTTACGGACTATTTCAGCTGGAACCTGCTAGATGTTTTGCTTTTTAATCTGTGTAAACAAAATCACTACCTGCTCAGAGATAGAATCTGACTCATCAATAATCCAAGAACATTTGTTGATCTTTCTTTGACATGGTGTGACTTCCGGACAAATACAATGAATGCCTTCAGGTAGAAGACTGCTCAATAATTTTATTTACATTAAGAACTACATTCTTTTTATCTTTGGGCCATATCTGGTCTCTAGTCTAGAAGGAACTTAACTGCCTATCTCCAGTACATTCTCACCAGACATGAAGATACATCTGGCTCTGATAAAGCAAAAACATTTCCATCAAATTTTAAGGGAGTTTTTTTCTGAACTTCTAAATATGGCAAGGGCCTCTGTGGAAAACTGAACCATAAGGTACATAACTACCTGGCCTGTTTATATTGTTTAGGGCCCAACCACAAATCTAATGCCAGTAAATGCAGTAGACAATTCACCTGTGGATCAAGCCCTTTTATGTGCATATGTGAGCATGCAAACGTGTGTGTGTGTGTGTGTGTGTGTGTGTGTGTGTGTGTGTGTGTGTGTGTGTGTGTGAGAGAGAGAGAGAGAGAGAGACCAATCGGATATTGCTCTTCTGTTTAACAGCAATTAACATTTTGGGAAAATTCATTTGCATGGCAGATTTGCTTATCCACAATTTTCTGTTATTCCTTAAATAATTTCTCCACATCAAAACATATTTGGAGTTGATCCCAAAATGTGAATATCTAGTTTGGCATCCCTTTGCATCTTGAACTGATGCCAGGTGCAAGAGGTTTTTAAATTTCTCTCCAAAGGGACAGCTCCTTCCAGGATTGATACCAGTCAGATAACACAAGACAGCTTTAAGCATTTTCACCCTTGGCCTTGATTCCTAAACTGCTCCACAAAGCAAGCAGGGAAAAGTACCTCTAATTCTTATGGTGTCATTATGACCATAGGTTCATAGGTTCATACTAGGCTATCTGCCCTAGGGCATTTATAAGCCTAGCCAGAGTGTGTTTGGCTTTCGCCACCCATTTTAAATTAATTTTGCTATGCCTTTTTTTGAGGTTAGTATACTGTGCCTCTGTCTAACAGTGACACAGAAGTGATAGCCAGGGTAAACCTACGATCTCCCATCCACTCATCAAGATTCCTCTTGAAGAGAGTCAATGTGGGACTCTGCCTAACCTGGACTGGGATTTTATTCCAGAGTGAAGGGAGCCTCTGGGTTATGAATCTGTCCCTCCAGCATGTCCTATTTATTTCAGTGCTGAGGTTCAAGTCTCTCGAGCACGTAGCTCGATGGGATTTGGATTTTCTGAGGTGCAGCATGTCCATTAATTCCGGGTTGGACATGGCTTTATACGTCAGGCACAGATCGCCTCTGAGCAGGCGGTATGCCACTGAGTAGAGCTGGAGTTTCTTTAACTGGGCAGCATATGGCATCTGTTTGAGCCCTTTGATCCTCTTGGTGAGGTACTTTTGGGGTCTTTCCAGTTGCTGCAGGTGTCTGGTAAGGTACATCCCAAAAGGGGCATTGTACTCAATTATGGGCCTGATGAGGGATGAGTAAAGAGGCACGATGACCCCCCTGATCTAGATGTGAATCCCTTCATGATTAGGTGGGCTATATAAAATGTTTTTCTAACCACTTTGGCCACGTGGCTGTCAAATGAGAGATTGCTATCAACTTGGGTCCCCAGGTCCCTAATGACTTCTTCTGTACTTAATGGATTACCACCTATGTGGTAATTTGTGGGCACTTTGTTTTTGCCAAAGGGGATGACTATACACTTTTTGGCATTTAGCTTGAGGCCATGGCTCTGGCACCAGTTGTCTGTTTCTATGAGGCCCTTTTGGAGGATGCTTGTGTCGGCTGGAGAGTCGATTATGGTGCCCAGTTTGCAGTCATCTGCGAACTTGGTCAGCCACAGTCCTTCCATGTTGGCCTGTGCCGCAGAGAAATATATACCGAACAAGAGAGGTCCCAGGACTGAGCCTTGTGGGACACCACTTGTAACTGGTTTGGAGTCTGACATGGCTCCAGCAATTCTAACCATGTGGGTTCTGTCCTTGAGCCAGTTTGCAACCCATCTAGTGACATAGGGGTTTATATTTAAGCTGGTGAGCTTATCTATAATGCCCGAGTGGGGTATTGTATTGAAGGATTTTGCGAGGTCCAGGTAGGCTGTGTGGACCACCTTCCCCTCGTCAATGGACTTGGTGACTGTTTCAAAGAAATCGACCAGGTTTAAGAGGCAGGATCTGCCCTTAACAAAGCTAAACTGGGTAGGATCCAGTGTCTGTAGGTCCCCAATATCTTTATTTATGAGGTCCATGATGATCCTTTCCATAACTTTGCAGACCAAGCTAGTCAGGCTTATGGGGTGATAGTTTCCAGGATCCGTTGAGGCACCACCTTTGTGGAGAGGGACCACTGTTGCTGTACGCCACTCTTTGGGTACATATCCTGTAGTAAGGCTAAGATTGAACAGTAGTTTTATGTTTGGGTTTAGCTCTTCTTGGAGTTCATGTAGGATGCAGCCCAGGACACCATCTGGTCCCATTGATGCTGTGTTTTTTGCTTTGGAGAGGGCGGCTCTTACCTGAGCATATGAGATGTCAGGGGGGCAGCACTCTGTTGGGATAGATATTTGCCCTTTTGTGGGGAGAGGGGGGAGAAGTTTGCACTGAACCTGTCAGCTAGGATGTTGGCAATGTCTGTGGGCTCAGTGTATTTTTTGTCATTTTGGACTAATTCTGAGCATATCTGGGAATTCCCACCCAGGTTCCTAACATAACTAAAGAAAGCCTTGTGATTATCCTTAGTGTCCTGTGCAGTTTTTCTCTCAAAGCTGGCCTTAGACAATTTTATGAGTGCCCGTATTTTTTTGCTAATACTGATCAGAGATGCCTTCCCTTTTTGGGATTTTGCTCTATCATGTAGTAGCTTCCTCCTTCTATTGTATAGTTTGTTTATGGCTGGGGTCCACCAGACAGGACGTCTGCCTTTGGAGGATTGGGTCTTGGTTTTATTTGGGATTGCATGATCCATGCATTCCTGAAGGTGTTCATAGAATGTGTTTATAAAGGATTCTGCGGTCTGGGCCGTATTTTCCACAAGCCCGGGGGCTTTGAAGATTTTGCCTCGGTTTTGAGGCGTGTGAAATTTGCTTTAGAAAAGTTTTTCACTGTGGTTTTCTGGGCAGGGGGTGGGGTCGGGATGTGAATATCCAGTGAGATTAGTTTATGGTCTGATCTTACCAGTGAGGGATACACTTCTGGTCTGGAGCATAGTGTCCCCATGTTGGTGATGATCAGGTCCAGTATGTTTTCCCCTCTTGTGGGAGTGGTAACAAGTTGTTCCATAGCATTTGAGTTTATAAATTCTAGGAACCTTTGGGCTAGGGTGTTGGAGCTAGAGTAATGCTCCCAGTCTATGTTTGGGTAGTTGAAGTCACCCAATATAATGGTGTTTGGAGAGACCTTCATATTTTCCAGTATTCTCAGGAAGGCCAAGTGGGGTTCCTGTGTTTGGGAGGGTCATCTGTAGCAGGCTATAAATTGGAAGGCAGTTTTACCCACAGTTAGTTGCACATGGATAGTCTGTGATGCTTCGTGCTGTGCCACCAACCTGGAGATGTGGGTATCTTTGACTAATATTGATACTCCCCCTCCTTTTGTGGTTCGGTCCAAGTTTTGGGGCCAAAAAGCATGGTATGAGGTATAACCTGGTAGTGCTGGGGTGCTCTCAGGAGCCTTGAACCAGGTTTCTGTTACTGCACAGATATCGATGTTCTCCATGCTAAGGAGAGTTTCGAGTGCGTGCATCTTGAGGTTTAGACTTCTGGCGTTGAGTAGCATTACTCTTAGTTTCTTATCCCTTGTGATACCTATGGAGGTGGGTTTGTCTTTTGAGCCTTGCCTAAAAAGGCACTATGGGGGTAGCAAGAGCCTTTGCCAATATCCAAAGCCCAGGGTGACAGGTGCAAGCCATCCCTAGCGAAGCATCATGGCTTGTCGAGCATGTCATCCCAGGCTGACAGGCATTGGATCCCCTTTGAATGACACCAACACTTAAGCCAATTGTTGAAATTGATTATCTTGTCTTCATATTGTGGCATCATTCTTGGTGAGGGTAAGATGCTACTCAAGGTCAGGGTCATACCGGCCTGGGCTACATGCTCAGAGAGCTCCTCTATGTCTCTTTTCATGTAGTCCAGGGAGGTACGTCTCAGGTCATTCACACCAGCATGGACAATGACTGAGTCATATTTGTACTTGCCTTGGAGTGACCTGAGTGCTTGTGTTATGTGGCGGATCCTAGCGCCCGACAGGCAGCTCACCGTGACCTTCTCCTTGTTCAGCCTGGTGAGCGGGACATCAGTGTGCCTGACGATAGAGTCACCTATTACAAGTGTATCAGGTGTGTTGTTTAGCCTTAAGGGCTGTGACTGTTTGGCACACTGGCTTTGTGAGCTATGTGTTGCACGTGTTTTGTTTTGGGGTAGCAGTTGCTTGGGTGTCTGCTTTGGAGGTCTCTGCTGCTTAGGCAGATTTTTATTTAGAGCCTCCGAGTATGTTTTTGTGTGTTTATGTGTTTGGTTTGTTGTCGTGGTAAGTCTATGTGAGACTGGAATTGTAGTGAGTGTGGTTTCCTTCTCCTCCTGACTGGTTACGCCAGTACTGAGTTGAGAGAGCTTAGCCTCCAGTTTGGCTATATGGTTGCATCTCTCACATGTGTTGGAATTTGTTGGGAGGAGGAGAGGGTTGTCTGTGTACATGAGGCAGGTGTAACATTGCCTCAAGATTCCCAGATTCACCAGCTGGACCGGAGAGGAGATTGACAACTGACCTTTGGACATGCTAGAATAGTATTGGGAATTCCTTTATAATTGAAAAAAGGGCCAATGGGGAACAAGGTACTCAAGGGGAGTTTGTGAGGGTGTAGTGCTTTTAATTTTTTAGAGCTGACTTATATAATTGCTTTAGTGAGCAAGTGCCAGGTAACTTAAATGCAATGTGTTACAGGTAACTTAAATGCAAAAACGACAAACAGTAACTTTCTTTCAAGTGAAACAAGGAAATAAGTACAGTAAGCAATGCAGATATCACTAGGTATCCACAGAAGTGCTAAAAGGCCGCATTTTAGGTTGAATTAGCGTTTCAGGGAAATAAACAAATAACAAGCATACAAATAAAGCTAGATTCAGCAGGCCTGGATCTAGTCTATGCTGCAGCAAACAAAGTGTACCAATTTCAGTAAGAAACAGTTAGAATATGCAGGCACTGTAAGTTGTAGTCTCCAGTACTGTTGCAGACGTCCATTCACCCTCATGTTCTACTAACAAAATGACTGCTGACAAACTGTGGTTGAAGAAATTAAACAACGCCATGATGATCCTCTAACAAAAAACAGTAGGATGCTGAAACACAGGCTCAGAGGCACCACAGACTCAGAATGATGTTGTGGTAACTTTCATTCCAGCAATATTGAGAGGACCTGGTCTCTTGGAGAAAATCTGGTGTATTAGAAAGACTTCCCAGAAAAGATAAAGGCAAAGCAAATAGTTCTCTCAATGGCTGTCACACAAGGGTTTATATTATTTCTTCGAAGCTTAGGTTGTTGAATGCTCAATGATCGACATCTAAGTGTCGACGTTTCAAAATCGCGAACAGCCATATAAGCAAATTCTTTCCTTCGGAAAGAATTTGCTTGGCTGATATGAGGGATTTGCACTTTCCCCACTGTAGAGTGATTTCGGAGTTGGTATATTTAGTTAGGGGGCTGTGGGGGGGGGGGGGCAAAGCCCCCCCCACCACCACTATATTTAGGTTAAAAAGTTAATTTTATTTCTGGACGGTCTAGCAAATTCCTTCCAGAGGAAAGAATTTGCTTATATGGCCATTCGCGATTTTGAAACTTCAACGCTTAGGTGTTGATCATTAAGCATTCGACAACCTAAGCTGTCGAAGAAATAATATAGACCCTCAGATAAGGGGTTGTAGACTGTCTTTCCTTTATCTTTGGCACAGAGTTCAGCTATTCCACAATTTGATGCAAATGTTGGCCATCTCCTATTTCCATGACATGGATAGCCAGTTTTTTTCATCCTTAAGGCTTTTTATGACCTTTTTTAATGTCCATTTTTCTTCTGACTCTTGATCAGTGATCATGTCCAATAATGGGACCTGAATTTTATTCTTGAAATTCAATATTTCCTTCATCTGACATGGCTTAATCAGCAGAACTAGTACATTAATACATCAGTAAGTGTTCAGTTTATTAGAACAGCACTTGCCTAGTTTGGGTTTCCAGGGGCAACTAGGAGAGCCATGTCATCTAGCTGCTAATACCTTGTTCTAATGCCTGCTTCAGAGAATCATTGAATCGTAAGAATTTTCAAGATAACCAGGCCACATGGCCATTTGCTCCTTGCCACTATCCACCCTTAGACCTTACTTCCTTTTTCAAGGAGTGATAGGTCAGTCATACTAGGGTGGTGGTGGGAGGTTATGAATACCTATCCAATGGTCTAATTCCCTCTTAAGGGAATATAGTGCCATTACTTGCTTGATGTCTCTCAATCTCTAAGTGCAAGAAATGTGGACAAAGCTGAAGAGAATGGGTGGACAAAGGCCCCAAAATAGGGACAGCTTTTAAATAATGATTTTATAAACTTTACAAAAAAATTGCTAGAATAATAAGTTTTCAATTAGCATGTATTTTCTGAAGGATATGAAGTCTAAAACTGAAATGAATGTTGTTATTTAGTGACTTCAGTCCTCAATGATTTGCCAGAAAACTACACATTTTATGAGGACTAGACCAAAATATGTAGCAAAATTCTGGACATTCTGTGAAAATCTGGACAGTTGAGAGCTATGTCTGGAGAGGAAGTTTGTTCCAAAGAAGGGGTAGTTATTGTGTGACAAATCTGTCTCTCCACAGCAATTTGTTTATTTGGCAGTTAGTCTGACAGCAAAGAGGATTAAAGCTCTGACCTGTTAATGAACTGCTTTATTTGCCAAGGGTACAGGGTATGAATCTTTCCACATTCATTTGCCTATTATCACAGAATCCACTGCAAGACTACAATATTCAGTAACAGTTTTTACCCTACATTGATTAGACAACTTGGGTACTAGTCCCAGGGGTCTGGCCACATAATAAGTCAATTTTTATTTATTTGTGCAGTATATACTTGCATATATTCCAAGTAAGTGCAATATTTATTTATCATATCAATAGTATTATTTAACTCACTCAAGTGCAATATTAGACAAATAACTTAGGTATTTCAATCTGTAGTGTGTTTTGTATTACTTTAAATAGAGTAGTTAATTTAACTCAGGGGAGGGTATTCTTTTTGTATAAGAATGTTGGTAAATGTCTCTTCTCTTTCTTGCATGTATTGGGAGTAGTACTGAATTTGTTAGTTATGTTTATTCCTCTACTTGCATGTATTTTTCACTTTCCTTTGTAATCTCAAGAACTGAGTTGATGTACAATTTTTTTAGGCTACACTTATGTAGTTCTAAATGACACTAAAGTTTACTTTGACTTTGACTACTGTGCAACTTTGAGCAAGTCACTTAACCAAACAATGTTTTGGAATAATTGGCAATTTAAATAGTCATCTTAGTGGTCTTCTGGGTTACATGCCTAGTAACTACTTATGAACCTATGAATCCTTGTTCACCATTTTAGGCCTAGCCCTTAGTGAGAATCAAACCGTGTACCTCTTGTCTATGAGGTAAACACTTTAACCATTATGCCAACACCTAACCCCCTTGCACCCAAACTCTGGTTATAGTGTTCACTGGACTGTTTGATTTGTGGAGAAATGAGAGGTCTTGGATTGCCATTTCCCTAATAACTATGAAACCAAGGTCTCCCTTTAAGGAGTCCATAGAACACTGAATACACAGACAAGGCCTCCAGCTGTCTTGATAGCTCAGGTCCTTTAGGCCCATGATCTTTTTTCCCAGGAATCTTAATATGTTTAGTAAGATACATTCCAGGGGGGGGTGACATTTTATTCTATGATAGGCCTAATCAGTGCAGAATATAGAGGAGTAAACTCTTCTTTGAATATAAAGGAGATGCCCTTTACAATCAGATGTGCCAGACCGAAGGATTTCCTGAGCACTATTTCAACATAATGATCAGCGGAGAGGGAGTTATCTTCCTGTGTTTCCAGGTCTCTCACAATAACTTTGTTTTGGAGTGGGGTGTTTTCTTTACTATAAGCTGGTGAAGGGTTTGTTTGTCAAATGCAATGCCATTGCATTTTTAAGCATGTAGTTTTAGCCTATTTTCAGTAAACCATCTATTAATATTTGTAAGCTCACTTTGTAGCTTCTGCATATCAGAAGGTGATCTAAATATAGCACCCAGTTTACAAACTCTGGCAAACATGGTTAACCAGAGTTCTTGTTTTTTTATTTGGAGATCAGAGAAGTATATGCTGAATAGCAGGGGTACTAGCATGGCACCCTGTGGTACCCCACTGGTTACTTTCATGTTGTATATTGATGTGTCTGCCACATTCAAAATGCTCTGCCCTTCAGCCAGTTAGCTATCCATTTAATTACATGGATGGGGGGGTAACTGCATTTAGCTTGTTGATAAGGATAATGATAAGTTGATGAAAACTCCTAAAGTATAAAGAACTAAGAAATCAGACAAAAAAAATTATCAACAAAGACAAAAACATTAAAATCTGATCCAAAAAAAGTCTGGAATTCTATAAACCAAATACTACATCCAGGTGTAACCCAACTTTACCAAACCCATGTCCTGACACATCACCTGAAGAAACTGCCAATACCTTCAACACCTACTTTATCGAATCCATTTCCAAACTCTTTAACCCCAGCCTCTCAAACAACACTTCAAAGCTCCCTATATACCCCTCAACCACTATCCCAGTAAACTCCTTCTCTCTCAAACCTGTCTCCATTGATTATATCAGAACTCTGCTCTCAAAACTCAAACCAAGCTCTGTATCAGCAGGCAATATTCCTTCTTACTTTCTCCAGATTGCTACACACTCCCTTGCTATACCTGTATCTATACTAATCAATCACTCCATCTCTGAGTCTAAAGTTCCTTTTATCTGGAAACAGTTTTACACTCCTCCTATTCATAAAGGAGGTAACTCCACAGATTTCAGACCTGTTGCTATTCTCTCCCCTCTCTCCAAAATCCTTGAGAAATTTATACACAAACAAGTTATGCATTATCTCTTACAAGAAAAACTTTTCACTCCAACACAGCATGGCTTCTGTCCCAAGCATAGTACAACCACAGCTCTACTATCATTTCTCAGCACCTTAGCCCTGGCTAAAGATGGTCACAAACTCATATCCTGTCTATTCCTTGACCTTTCTAAGGCTTTTGACACTGTCTCACATGCTCTGCTACTTAGTAAACTTGTAGATCTAAACAGTTGCATGGTTCTCTAGCTCTCTCTCTGATAGGCTGCAGTCAGTACGATGGGACTCAGCACTATCTACCCCTCTCTTAGTAAGAACTGGTGTTCCCCAAGGTTCCATTCTTGGACCTCTACTCTTTAATATCTTCACCAACTCACTCCACTCCTCTTGTCCTCAGTCTAACATTGTCCAATACGCAGATGACTCTACAGTCATAACTATTGCTAATTCCCCTTTAGAACTCTTAACAGATACCCAGACATCTTTCAACTCACTAGAGACATGGCTCACTAATACTCAGCTCATCCTCAACCCTAAGAAAACAAAATTACTACTCTTTCTACCTAAATCTGCAAACCACATTAAACCTTCCTTCTCCATAAGGTCCCTAAACAATACTCCCGTAGAAATCGAAACTAGCACAAAACTCCTTGGCATTACCATTGATGACCAACTAAAATTCGATCTTCACATTAACAATGTTATCAGAAAAAAACACCTATAGCTAGGACTGCTGTACAGGAACAACAAATTCCTAACTACTGAATCTAGGATTTCTCTTGCCCATGCCTACCTTCTTCCATGCCTAACCTATTGTTCCCAAATACTCACAAATCTGAACTCCTCCCTACTTACCAAATTAGAATCAACCTACCACAAAATAGCTAGATTTGCAGCTCAACAAACATATACATCTCACCACTGTCTTTCCCTAAAATACCTGAACTGGCCTGAACTACCTCACCTGTTCCTACAATCTCAACTCCAGATCATACACTCCATCCTATATCAGCCTGATTTCTGCCCAAGTCTATCTTCTCTCACTGCTCCCCTACCAGACTTCTCCGAAGCTCAACCCAAGACCTACTAAAAATCTATAAACCCAAATCCAACACAGGGTGCAACTTGTATACTTACCATCCCTCTATTGCTTGGAACAAACTCCCACTAGAAATAAGGTCCCTGACTCACCACAAACAATTTAAGCTAGCAGCCAAAGACCACTTTAAAAAACACTGGTCCTGCCATTGTACTCACCCTCCCTGATTATTACCTACCTTTTATAGTACAGTCAAACTAACTTACTAAAACGAACCATTAACTACTTCATCCTATGCAACCTCCAATGCTTATTCTATACTCTGCTCCCTGAAATTCTTATGTAACCTTTTAAGTTTCTGCTACTCTGCATACAAAACCATATATTTACTGAATTCTCTTTTTAAACCAAAACATACAACTTATTCTACTTTTTTAACATTGTCCTTTTTGTTTATAGTACTGTTATATCTGTCAACAATATACATGCATGTAGCTTACATATTTTAACTACCAAAATTCTCTATTGCTATTTTTATTGAAATGTATCCATATTGCTATTTTTATTGCATTGTATATCTTTGAAGCTTTTCTCCCTGGGCCTCCACTGAAAAAGGGCAATAGCTCAGCCGGACACTCCCGGTCAACAAATGTAAAATAAAATAAAATAATATTTGTATGTGGTATAGTATCAAATGCCTTGGCTAGGGTAAGGTCTGTGATATGAGCAGTGTGACCATTGTCCACAGCTTGTGTTACCCTCTCAAAAAAAATTACCAGATTGATTAGACAGGATCAACCCTTAACTAAGCCAACCTGCAGGGTGTCAATTTGTATAAGATTTTTTTATACTGTAGTTTATCAGGTTTGTTATGACCTGTTCCATGGCTTTGTAGATGAAACTCATCAGGTTGATGGGTCTGTAATTACCGGGTCAAGGGTGGGGGTCGCCATAGCAAAGATGCATTATAGCTGTGGTGCACCAAACCTCAGGGACAAAGCCAATGGATAAGCTCAGGTTGATTAACTGTAGGAGCAGGTCCACTAGAATATTATGCCCCTAGCCTTGCATTTTATCATGTCCCATAGAGAATGTATTTTTTTTATCTAGGAAAATACTTTTAACAAGTGTTCTTTTGTAATGATAGGGGGTTTCAAGTTCTTGGGTATATATGAGTTGGGTATTGATGTCTCTGGGGTGAAGGTAGCACTGGGTTTGTTTGCCAGTATATTTGCAATGTATAAAAGTTATATACTCACCATAACTAAGCATCTGTGTTGTTCATTTTCATTCTTCCTCAACTGATGGGCCTTTGATTCCGACCTCAGATCTGGGTCAGCTGCATTTACTTAGACTCTCAGATCTGACTCTTGAGCTCCTCTCTTTACCCATAATGCCCCAGAACCCTCAATATCTCAAATTGAGTTTGCTGACCCACAAGTAAGAGAGCTAATTACAGGCCAATAGGAAAGAAAGGGGAAAAAAATGGGGACAGAGGTTCCTTATTCACTATCAGGTCAGTTCCAGAGGGAAAGGGAACTGGGAAGGAGGGAAGGAAGAAGTTGAGGAAGAATGAAAATGGACAACACATATGCATAGTTATGGTGAGTACATACATTTTATATCTGATGTCATTTTCATTCATTCCTCAAATGATGGGACAGAGTCCTTAGCTACATGGATCTGGGTGGCCCTCATGGAAGGATATTCCAGAGTACTGCAGAACCAAAGGCAGCCCTGTTTCTGGAAATCAAATCCAATTTGTAATGAGCAATAAAGGTATGAGCACTGGACCAAGGGGCTGCAGAACAAATGTCATCAATGGAAGCTATGGACCAAAAGGCAGAAGTAGTAGTCCTGGATCTAGTTAAATAAGCCTTAGGAGATCTGTAAAGGAAATGCCTCTTTGACTGTAGACAAAATATATGCAATCTGTTAACCACTTTGCTAATGTAACTTCTGCAACCTGGTTTTCCAAATTTGTTGGAGGGAACTAAACTAGGTATAAATCCCTATGTCACAAGATGGGTTGCCAACTGGCTCACTGACAGAACCCACACTGTGAAAGTAGCAGTCTCCAAATCCAACTTCAGACCAGTGACAAGTGGAATACCACAGGGTTCAGTCCTGGGTCCTCTTCTGTTTGGTATCTACCTCTCTGAAGTACAGGCTAACACAGAAGGTCTTTAGCTAATGAAGTTTGCAGATGACTGCAAACTAGGAGCCATAATCAAAACTCCTAACAATCTGGACATCCTACAAAAGGGCCTCACTGAGACAGATGCCGGGTGTCAAAGCCATGGCCTCAAGCTCAATGCCAAAAAGTGCATTGTCGCCCCTTTTGGTAAAAACTCTGTACCCATGAACTACCACATAGGCGGTAGTCTACTTAAAACCAAAAGTGTGATAAGAGACCTTGGGACACAGGTGGACAGTAGTCTCTCCTTTGATAATCACATCACCGCAGTAGTCAGGAAATCCTTCTATGTGGCACACCTCATCACAAAAGGTTTCTCATCCAAGAAAAAAGAGGTCATTGTTCCCCTCTACTCGGCACTCATTGGACCCATTATAGAATACACCGCCCCTTTTGGTATGTACCTCACAAGACATCTACAACATCTGGAAAGGCCACAGAAATACCTCACAAATTAGATGCCCTACGCAGACCATCTCAAAAAACTCCAGCTTTACTCCGTCGCATATCGCCTACTCAGAGGCGATCTCTGCCTAACATACAAAGCTACATCAAACCCAGAACTGTTGGACATGCTCCACTTAAAGAAATCCCAATCCCTCAGAGCTACACGCTCTAGGGAGCTAAACCTTGTCACCACAATAAACAGAACATGCTGGAGGGATAGATTCCTGACCCAGAGACTTCCCATACTCTGGAACAAACTACCTATCTATATCAAACAAAGCTCCTCATTAGCACTCTTCAAGAAAAATCTTGATGATTGGATGGGAGATAGGAAATTCACCCTGGGGATCACTTCTGTGGCTCTGCTCGACAGGGGCACAGGAAAATAATTTTCTTGGGTGGCGAAAGCCAGGGTACCTTTTTGGCTAGGCTTATATAGGCCCTAGGGCCAATAGCGTAGTACCTACCTATGAACCTATGGAAAAGAAACAAACAATTGATCTGTTTTCCTGAGATCTTTTGTTCTATGAAGATACAAATGAAGTTGCCTATGAGCATCTAAAAGATGAAGCATACAGTCACCCTTGTTGGAGAAGTTAGGGAAGAAAACAGGTAAATTGATGGCCTGGTTGATGTTTGCCTCTGAGGCTACTGTGGGTAGGAAAGAAGGATTAGTTTATATGGTAACCCTATCTTTATGAAAAATCAAATAAGGAAATTTTGAGGAGAGTGCTTGGAGTTCAGACACTTGTCTTGCTTAGATAATATCCAGTAGAACAGCCATTTTCTAAGAAAGAAACTTGAGGTCTGATTTGGCTAATGTCCCAAAGGAGCTCTGAGTTAAACTTTGAAGTAAAAGCATTATATACTAAGATACAGTAGGGTCTTTAAATGGAGGCCTAAGCAAAAAAGTACCTTTAACAAAAGCTGTACATAATTTAGATGATGCCAGAGGAGAAGTTTTGTCCCCAGTATGATAATTTGAGATGCCTGCTAACTGGACTTTGATGGTAGAAAAACTAGCTCCCTCTTGAAAAATAGATGCTAGGAAATCCAAGACAGCAGGAATAGGATCATTAAAGGGATCCAACATGAAAACATTTGCCATTTACATTTGCAAATATTCCTGGTGGAGGCTTTTTGGGATGACAGTAATATGTAGTAAACCAGGGAGGAAAGCCTCGGCTCTCTAATTAGTAAAGGAACCGGAGAAACCATACAGTTAACTTGAGGCCTACAATGTCCGTATGCAACATCCCCGTGGGATGAGAGATCACATCTGGACTGTGGTCCAGGGTCCAAGGTGGATATAGAAGATAAGACCAAAGGAAGGGAAACCACACTTGACAAGCCCAAAAAGGGGCAATGATGGCTCTTCAACTGAAATGCTTTCTGAAGAAATTTGGGGATTAGAGGAATGGGGGATAAGCACATATCTCTCAACCTCTTAGAGCAAGAAATCTGGACAAAGCCACAACTAATAGGGGGACAAAGGCCCAAAAATAGGGACACTTTATATTGTTCTTACACATTTTAAAAGTTGATAGACTAATACGTTTTGCACTAGCATGAATTTTTTTTGAAGGATATAAAGTCTGAAACTCAAATGTCTGCCATTATTTTCTGACTTCAGTCCTCAGTGATTTGTCAGAAAAAAAGTATAATTTTATGAGAAACAGACCAAAAATATGAGGCAAAAATCTGGACATTCTGTGAAAATCTGTATAGATGAGAGGTATGGATAAGCATAAAGGAGACCAAAGGGCCAAGCTTGGACTAAAGCATCTCTAGTTGACTCCACTAGAGGGGTATCGGTCAAAGAACCTGCTGCGTTTTTGTTGGAGGGTGAGACAAACAGATTGGAGCTAGGTCAACCCCATTGGAGGAAAATCCTCTCTGCCATTAAATGATTGAGACACCACTCATGAGGCATAAGAGCAGACCTGCTGAGTTTGTTTGCTAGCACATTGGATTTCCCCAGGATGTACATTGCTATAAGAAAGCAGTTGGAAGAGATCACCCACTGCCGCACTCTCATTGCTTCTTGACAAAGAGGGTAGAACTGGGTTTTCCCCTGTTTGTTGATGTACCAAACCATGGACATGTTGTCTGTTTGGATAGCAATCATCTCCAGAGGAAGGGAGTCGTTAAAGGCCTGTAATGATAGGAGGACCACCCCCCACTTCCAGGACATTGATATGCAGATTGGTATCTTCTGGGGACCACGTGTCTTGGACTGTCTGCCCCATGGCATGAAATGGCCTCCTACCCCAGTTGGGAGGTGCCCGTGGTCACTGTGGCTACTGGGGATAGAAACACAAAGAGTCTTCCCTGACAAAGTTCATTAGACTGTACCCACCAAACCAGGTAATTTCTGCAAACCTGGGGAATATTTACTGGTGAGGACAGTGGGTATTATAGCAATAACCCATGCCTGGGTGTGGGTAATGCTGGATTTACCCACAGTTGGTGTGGTTTGGTCATGAGGGCGAAGCTCCGTTGCTTTTTTTAAAGCTGTCTCGCTATGTTAAACCCATTTAACATAGCGAGACACCTTTAAAAAAAGCAACGGAGATAGGAAGATCTCCGTTACTTTTTTTAAAGCTGTATCGCTATGTTAAACTCGTTTAACATAGAAAGACAGTGTGCAAAAAGCAACGGACATCTTGCGTTCTCAGTTGCTGTAAAAAAAAAGAGTTATACTAATGGCAAAAGTCCAGGCAGCCGTACCTTTTTCCATTGGTATAACGCTGATTTACAATGTGCACGCTGACCAACCAGCATGCACATTTTGGAATATTAATGGGGGGTCATTGTATAATGAAGAATTAACCATGGAATAGCTAGAGTCCATTGAAGAACATGCAGTGTGATCAAGGTTATAGCTGCTGCCATAGACCATAAAGCTTGAAGGATCAGTCATGCTGGGGGAGAGGGATGAGAAAGAATCTGTGACTCTTGACATCTTATAGACTGTACTCTGATTGAAAGAAGAATGACTAGCTGACCAGTGGTGTCCAGACGGGCATCTATAAATTCCAAGACTTATACAGAAAGTAGACGAGACTTGACATAGTTGATTGTGATACCTAAAGAGTGGCAGAGTTGTAGCAGGTAGTCCCTGGCCTTTTCAAGGAGATGCATGGATGGGGCAGTAAGACGCCAGTCATCCAGGTATGGAAACATTCTGTATCCAAGCAGTCTTAAGTGAGCTGCTACCATTGCATACATTGGTGAACACCCTGGGGGGACTGTGGTGAGACCAAAGGGCAGTGCTCTGAAGTGATGGTGACTGGCCCCAGCCAAAAGTACAGGTATCTTTGGGAGTATCTATTCATTTTGATATGATACTACACATCCTGATGATTGACCGACCATATCCAATCATCCTTTCATTGGAATGGCAGAATGGACTGAACTGTGACCATCTGGAACTTGGAGTTCTTTACAAACTGATTGAGTTTGCTGAGGTCTAGAATTGTTCTCAGGTCCCCTGTCTTTTGCACTAAAAAGAACCTTGAATAAGTTCTGAATCCTATGTGGTCTGGTGGGACCTCTTGGATGACTTTCCTGTCTATCAGCTTTTGAATTTCTAAGGCTGCTAACTCCCACTGACTGGGTGGAACGTCAGGGAGTATTTTATTTTTGGGTGGCAGGATTTGCAAAAATGGAATGAAATACCCTCTGAATATAATCTTTTGCAACCAAGTATCATTTGTGATTGATGCCCAGGCTTCTGGGTGCAGTGACAAACGTCCCCCAACTGCTTCCAGAGCAGTTGGGCAACCCTTCAAGAATGCTGCAAGGGTTTATCTGAAAAGGAATCTCGAAACCATTGGTTTTGTGGGCCTACTTTGCCATGAGGCTGATGGCTTCCATTGGAGCTTCCCCCTCTGCCTCTGGGGAAAGTTTACCCCTGAAAGTCCAGGAAAGGGCCTTGTGACTTATGGAACCACATCTTTCTACCTCCACACCGATTCCTAGAAAAGGATCTCTGCAGTGTACAAAAATATATTCCCATGGTAGACAATGTCTTTCCATCTTGCCCACTGCAGGAGAGCATCCCTTTAACAATTGGGCCAGACACAGAAGCTCCATCAAAGGGAGCACTGATGAACGAAGACTTGAAGGGCCTGAACCAGCCACCTGTGAGGTACTTTCAGCTGCATGGGAAATAAACCTCATGGACACATTAGAGATAGACTGGAGAGTGGCCAGTTGTGAAGATAACTGTTTATGTTCCTCCATGGACATGGACCCAGGAAGAGATTTGGAAAGTTCTTTAACCAAGTCTCTCTACAATCTAATGAAGTATGCCAAATAATTCATTAACCATAGAGCAAAGGTCACTGAAGCATAGGCATGCTTTCCAAATCTGTTCAACACCCTAGATTCTCTACTGGGGAGTGGACATAAGAGCTTTGCTCAGCTAGCTCTTTTTTGCTAGCTGCTGCCACAACCATTACATCCACTGGCACCCCCTTATTCCAGTAAGGCCTGTCTTTGGCTGGGGCAAGAAATTTGTTGAGATGATGAGGAATGGACTCCACTGTATCCGGTTCCTTCCATGCCTGATGAGACACTAGATCTATAAGTTCATCAGCTGGGGGGGGGGGGGGAATAACCTAGCATGTAAATGGGCCAGACTCAAAGGCTTCCAGAAACACTGACTACTCCTGGGAAGAGGGATCAGAAGACCATCCACCCTTTTGGTGAAGGATTTCTAGAATGTCTCCCAAGGAGACTTCTTCTGGTGGAGACCTTGGGGGCCTCTCACCTTCATCGAAGTCAGTGTCTTTGGTGTGAGATTCCTGAGGGTAATCTAAGTGCCTCCTTTTACATGATCTCTTCTGGGAGACCTCCTCAGTGGGATGATCTGGAGAGGTGCTGGAAGATAGAGTAAGCTCCTGAAAAGGAGCTGCCTGGATGCTGGAATGGACCATCTATCCCTGCTGGATAGGTTGATGAGGCTCTGAACCTAGACCCAATGGTGGCAGAAGAGTAAGATCCAAAGGGGTAAGAGTAGATTGGCCTTTCAGATGAGAAAAGACCCTCTCCAACACCTCAAAGGCAGAAGGCCCAGGAGAAGATATTGCCAGCCACACCAGAGCTAAAGTCCCTGGTGCCTCCAAGTCCCAATCCTGCCTAGACTCCTTTCTTGATGGAGGAGTCAGAACTGAGCTATCCAGCACCAAAGTGCTAAGGGGAAGGGATGGCTCCAACAACCTCAGAGTCGACTCCAGCATCCTGGATCCTGCGCTGAAGCTTTGACTCTGAGGCTCAGCCTGCTCTAAGGGAATCAGTGCTGAACAAGTCAGAGACACCGCTGGAGATGAAAACATAGTTGTCTTTGGCTCCAACACATCTACTCTTGGGATTCTTGGATCTGAGGGCTCCAAATCAGTTGGGTGGATTGAAGAAGGAGAAATAAGTAGATGAGAAGTAGGTCAGAGGCTCACAGATCCAATGGGAGAGGGAGCCAATAACACTCCCATCTGAATATGAGCCCAGAGAAACTTTCTCTTCATCCTATCCACGTCTGCTTCAGATAAGGCTCATGGAGGACCTGACACAGGATGAAGTAGACAGGGGATGTGATATCCTTCTTGGTGTTTCTTGAAGGAAAGGTGAATGGTGCCATGTGGAAACAGGCTTCGGAGTGTATTGATGGGATAAGGTACAAGGTGATTTAGTTGTCCCCACAGTCAGATCCAAAGTCTTTGCAATTTTGGTTGGTGGCTCTGAGGTCAGAGCTGATTTCGGAGAATGAGTGGAAGACCATTTTCTATGTTCCCTTGACTCCGAGGAAGACTTTTGTTTCTTGATGGGGGTTTGAGCCCCGGAAATTGCAGCAGCTGAAGAAGTAGCAGAAGGAGGAAGCAACTCTTTCAAAACCAGCTTGTGTCAATTGCACAAGGTTCTAGAGTTAAATCTGGCACAAATGGAACAAGAAGTATCAAGGTTGGCTGGTCCCAAACAATACACGCACTTCCTGTAAGCATCAGAACTAGGTATCTTGTGCCTACAGGAAATGTACTTTTTAAATCCTGTAGGTATTTTAGCCATGATGGGGAAAACAAAACAGAAGAAAGAAAGGTATTGATATAAATATATATGTATGTATATATACGTGTGTGTGTGTATGTATGCATATATATATATATATATATATATATATATATATATACGTTTTTTTTTGGAAAGGAATAAGGGGAATTACCAATGATGGTTACTAAGAAATACCCTATGAGAGGATAGGTAGGTAAAGAAGAAGAGAAGAAATAGCAATGATGGTAATACAGCTGCCCACAAAGAAGGGCAAGAAAAAGGAAGTAGCAACTAATGCTAGAAACCTGAAACTCTGAAAAAGGGATGACAGATGAGACAGAAACTGATATAGACAGCAAAAAAATCAGTAAATCACACTCAGAAATTGAAATGAACACCCTATAAACTGAGAGAGCAGGATCCACATCTGAAGCAAAGAAAGTAACTGATACATTTCATATAAACAAGCTCTGAGATTTTACAGGGTTCTGGGGCATTATGGGTAAAGGGAGCAGCTTGAGAGTTGGATCCGAAATTCTAAGTAAATGCAGCTGAGCTGAATCCTAGGTTGGATCCAAGACCCATCAGCTGAAGAATGAATGAAAAAATGACGACATCAGATCTTCTGAATCAGAGTAGATAGTGTCATTCTGAATAAGCTGAGTAACATTGGTTGATTTTTCATAACTTGCTGATGCAACTGTTTTCCTTTTTACTATTTTCTCTCTTCATGCTTGATTTCATCCTTTTATATTCTGCACATAACAAGCCACATTCAAGATGCTGCATTATTGGCTTGAATTACTCTTAACACTTTCATGCTACCCATTTCTTTGACATTTTGTTGTAATACTGTCCCCGCAATTGGTCATTTTTGATCAGCATAATATCCTGATAAACAAACAAGCGAAATGCATAAACAAATAATATCTAAAATGCAAGCTATCAGAGATATGATCAGCTTTTGCTCTCTTTTTCAAAGAGAAAAGCTGACAGAAGGTCACACAGCAGTAGTTTCTGAATAGCTTTCAGATTATACAGTTTTCTCTTATCTAAACAAGCTGCACCTTGGTTTACTCCTCATATATTTACCAAGCACTACAAGCTGGACTCAGCTTCTATAGTCTGCTTGGGATGACATGGTCGACAGACCATAATGCTTTGCCACAGATGGCCTGCACTGGTCGCCCCTGGGATTCTGGATACTGGCTAAGGCTCTTGCTGCCCGTATAGTGCCTTTTTTAGGCAGGGTTCAAATAACAAATTCACCACCATAACAGGAACAGGCAAGCAAAAACTGGGGTAATGCTACTCAATGCTGGAAGTCTAAATCTCAAAATGCGCTCACTCGAGGCACTCCTTAAAATGGAGAACATCGATATCTGTGCAGTGACTGAGACCTGGTTCAAAGCTCCAGAGAGCACCGCTGCACTACCAGGCTATAACTCATACCACACTTTTTGGCCATGTAACCTGGACCGAAACACCAAAAGCGGAGGTGTGTCCATATTCAGTAAGGATATCCACACCTCCAGGCTAGTTGCTCAGCATAATGCATCTGAGGTTATCCAAGTGCAACTAACTCTGGCCAAAACTGCAATCCAAATTGTAGCTTGCTACAGATCCCCCACCATGCCCCAGGATTCCCACTCCTCTTTTCTTGATGTACTGGAAAATATTAGGGTTCAACCAAACACCCTAATAATGAGCGACTTTAACTACCCCACCATTAACTGGGAAAACCACTCGTGTACCAACTCCTTAGCTCTCTTTCTGGAATTCATAAACTCCAATGCCCTAGATCAACTTATCCACACCCCCACCAGGGGCAACAATATCCTAGACCTAGTCATTACCAACATGAGTGACCGGTGTTCCACACCTGAAGTCAACTCCTCGGTGGTCCAATTTGACCATAAGCTAATCACCCTTGATATCCACATCCCGCCCCCACCCCCCATTAAGGAAACCACAGTAAAAAATTTCTCCAAAGCCAACTTCATGCTTTTTAAGACAGAAGTGGTGAACTTCATGACACCCATGCAGATGGACAATACAGTTACAACTGCTGAATCCTACACAAATGCACTCTATAAGCATTTACACGAGTGCATGGATCATGCTATCCCAAACAGAACCAAGACACTATCCTCCAAAAAAAGGAAGCCAATCTGGTGGTCCCCTGCCATAAACAAACTGAACAACAGAAGGAAGAAATTGTTGCAAAAGAGAGGAAAATCCCATGAGTGGAGGAGCTCCCTGGTCAGCCTCAGTAAGAAGCTGAGATCCCGTATAAGATCCTCCAAAGCTAACTACGAAAACAAAATCGCCACTAATTCCAAGGACAGCCACAAAGCATTCTATAGCTATGTCAAGAGTCTCGATGGCATCTGCTCTGAGTTACAGCACAAAGGCACGAAAATTACAGAACCAACTGATATTGCCAACATCCTGGCAGATAGGTTCAGTGCTAACTTTACCCCCCTCTCACCCCCTAAAGAGCCCATATCTATACAGGAAGAATGCGGAGTCTCTGTAATCACAACTACGCAGGTAAAAGCTGCACTCTCTAAAGCCAAAAACACAGCATCTATGAGATCGGACAACATCCCAGGCTGCATTTTACACAAACTTCAAAATATACTGGCTCCCTAATTAAGCACCATGTTCAATAATAGCATCAGGCTTTGTGCCCACTGAATGGTGCACAGCAACAGTTATCTCACTCCACAAAGGGAGAGCCACTACTGATCCCGGGAACTATTGACCTATTAGCCTGACGTGCCTGGTCTGCAAGGCCATGGAACGTGTCATCATGGAACTCATAAACAAAGACATTGGTAACCTACAAACTCTGGATCCCACCCAGTTCGGGTTTGTGAAAGGGAGATCATGCCTCCTGAACCTGATCAACTTCTTTGAGGCAGTCACCAAAGCCGTAGATGAGGGTAAGGTGGTTCACACAGCCTATCTTGACCTTGCCAAGGCTTTCAGCACCATCCCCCATTCTGGAATTATAGCTAAACTCACTAAACTAGGTATAAATCCTTACATCCCAAGATGGGTTGCCAACTGTCTCACTGACAGAACCCACACTGTAAAAGTTGCAGACTCCAAATCTGACCTCAAAGCAGTGACAAGTGGAGTACCACGGGGTTCCGTCCTGGGACCTCTCCTGTTTGGTATCTACTTCTCTGAAGTACAGGCTAACACAGAAGCCCTCTGGCTAATGAAGTTCACAGATGACTGCAAAATAGGAGCCATAGTCAAGTCTCCAAATGATGTGGACATCCTACAGAAGGGCCTCACTGAGACAGATGCCTGGTGTCAGAGCCATGGCCTCAAGCTCAATGCCAAAAAGTGCAGTGTCATCCCCTTTGGTAAAAACTCTGTACCCATATACTACCACATAGGCAGCAATCTACTTAACACTGAATGCGTGATAAGAGACCTTGGGACCCAGGTGGACAGTAGTCTCTCCTTTGATAGTCACATCACCACAGTAGTCAGGAAGTCCTTCTACGTGGCACACCTCATCATAAAAGGGTTCTCATCCAGGAAAAAAAGAGGTCATTGTTCCCCTCTACACGATACTCATTAGACCCATTATAGAGTACAATGCCCCTTTTGGAATGTACCTCACAAGGCATCTGCAGCAGCTGAAAAGGCCACAGAAGTACCTCACAAAGAAGATTACTGGCCTCAAACAAATGCCCTACACTGACCGCCTCAAAAAAAACTCCAGCTTTACTCCATAGCATATCGCCTACTCCGAGGTGATCTCTGCCTAACATATAAAGCTATGTCAAACCCAGAGCTGTTGGACATGCAACACCTAAAGAAATCCCAATCCCACCAAGCTACACGCTCTAGGGACCTAAACCTTGTCACCACAATAAACAGGACATGCTGGAGGGATAGATTCCTGTCCCAGAGACTTCCCATACTCTGGAATAGGCTACCCATCTATGTCAAGCAAAGTTCTTCATTAGCACTCTTCAAGAAAAATCTTGATGAGTGGATGGGAAATAGGAAATACACCCTGGGGATCACTTCTGTGTCTCTGCTCGACAGTGGCACAGGAAAAAAACTTTATTGGGTGGCGTAAGCCAGAGAACCTTGTTGGCTAGGCTTACGTAGGCCCTTGGGCCGATAGCCTAGTACCTACCTATGAACCTATAGATGCAGAGCTTCCTTTTGGACAGCCATTTTAAATGGCTGGACATAACTGAATCTCTTCACCATTCACTCCTCCCTGGGATTGTTTTGTCAGTAGGAGACTGACAGAACTAGACAAGCAAGACAGCTTTCTATCCACCCTCTGCAGTTGTCTTCATGTTAAAGAATGAAGCTTTAATGGGGGTCTATTTTTTAAAGTGGCTTTTTTTTTGTCATGGAGGTGTGTTAGATAAGAACTAGAGGATGGAACACCGTCTGTTTTAGGAGATGGATGCTGCCCAAGGAGTAAAGCAGCCGAGTTAATGAAGCAAAAAAGTGCCATGCTGTCCTAGTGCCTGTAGACAGTCATCCAATTTATCCAACGGCCTAAGTTTACGTTTAGAATATGGACTATAATGGTTCCTCACATGACTTATTTACATCCCTTTCTTCAAAGCAATTCTATTATATTTAGTTATTTATTCTGTTTTTGTGCATAAGCATACCTGACTGTAATTGGGCATGACTGTCTCCAGATATTACTGCTCTACACAGATGTTCATAAACAAACTGCTGAAAAATACAAACAAAACTTCATGGAGTCACAGTTAAATTATATACAGCAAAAACATCAGTATAAGTGACTACTAATAAATATGCCTTAAAATTGGCTTCAGAGCTGCAAGTCTTTAGCAGAGGCAAAGCAGTGAAACTTGCACAGTAATAACAGTAGTAGGTGTTAACAGATAGTGTTTTCTTTTCTAGTCCCAGTTAGTTCTAATGTTGTCTGACACATTTAGCATTTACTATCACAAACAAGGGAGAAAGACCTGTGATAACAAATGAGTCAAATGTCTGTTCAGGGGCAAGCACATTAAGAAAGTCAGGAGAATGGTTAGAGGGATAGCTTCTAGGAACAAATAAGACATTTGTTCTGTTATATAACTTATATATGTATAGCTTAATCCCAAATCCTACAAGCAGGTCTGGAGACTACACCTAATAAATGGTGTGAAATGAGTGAAGTGTTTCTGAGAAATGCAACAAAGATGGCATTGACTGATTAAAAGAAAGCTCATATGAACAGGAAAAGTGTGAATTGAATATATTCCCTTTCAAACATGAGAGGAAAGAAAACGTTAATTGACAATATTCTGAACAGAAACTTTTACACATATAATAGAGATTAAAGAAATAATGACGTCTTAAAGAAAATGTTGAAAAATAACATTTTGTATATAAACACAAGGGGAAGGAGAGGGAACATTAGGGGAAAATGGCTAGGGGACCCTGATATCAGCTTGTATAAGAGCTTTTTTTTTTTCAGAATACGACACAAGAAAATATATATATGTTTTTATTTCTTTGTTAAGAGAATCACTGGGCCTTGCATTATGTTGCCACAAAGAGCATTAGGTGTTTAAACAGAAAGGGATACGGGAATTCAAGAGTGCATGGCACAAAATGGGAAAAAATCCAGACAGGATGAGCAGTTGTTTAATAATAGCTGCAAAATTTCACATATAATACACACACATGTATATATAGTTGTATATCTATCTTCTGTCTACCTCTCAATCTTTCTGTCTATATGGACACACATTGAGTAGGTTTTCATGATTCTTTTGTAAGATGATGCCCTTTCGGAAAAGTTACAGGACCGAAAGGAAATATTTTTTCATTATGACTCTTTGCCATTAATCACTAACAAAGCCACAATCCTTTACTGTAATATCCCAGTCTAGTCTCGTCAGAGTACATGCAGTAAGTGTGATGTCACCATCGCAGCATTTTTACCTCAAGAAAGGAACTTTCAACAGAAGCAGATGAGCTCTTCTAGGACAATGCTGTGTGGAATTCATATTACATTAGCAATTGATAAGAAAATGAGTTCTGAACAAATAAAATAACTTGAACTCTATCCATTAATGATTTTTGGTTAAGTTTCTAAAATGTCTTTGCAGTTCTTTAATGGTGTTGTTCAGGATAATGCATACACGAAAATAGAAAAAGTTTAAAGTGACATGAATTAAATGTATAGGGCAGACATTTTAACACAAATCTGAGCAAATCATAGTTTATGGAGGACGTAAAGATTTTACTGCACAAGCTGTCAGGAAATATAGTTAGGCCAAGGAGTCCGGACATTGGATGGTCAAGGGCCTTAGAAAAATACAAGGGAGAACATCTATAATAAATGCAGAAGGGAATTTTACTAATGAGTAGTTCTAGGCAGATTATATAGAGTCTCAGAATTATACAATTTAACAGTAGATACGTTCTGCTTATCCCATCCAGAGCACAAATTTCTACCTAATGAATAAGATACCATCCTACGTTACTTTGGGTTCTGTCTCCTCCTACTTATATATAAAATGATTTTACGTCTGTCTCATGCCATCTTGGATTCATTCACTGTTTTTTTTAATCTGCAACTCCAGGTTGTTAGTGTAGTCAGTGCTGTCTCTGTAAAAATATATTTTATTAGATTACCTTTGAGTTTTTTCTCACCCACTCCACCTCCATTTTCAAATTGCATCCTTCAGTTCTTGCATAGTTACTTTTCCAAAATGAGCTAGTCACCTGGATGTCATATAATTCCACTAAGGTACCCTGTCTGCTTGCTGGACCTAAAGGTCATAGGGCCCACCATAAAGCTCCCTTTTGCCAGCCAAATTTTCTCAGAGAGCTGACTCCACAATGGTATGTCCCTTCTGAGACTTATAAATTTGTGTCTGCAGCACAGAGAACTTGAATGACAGGGATCTACTTTTAAATGTCGAAAAACCACTACTTGAATGGCAGAATATCGAGACCAGAAACTCGAAAACTTACTTCCCTGAAACTTCACAACATTGGCTCCCAAAATGTCAAACATAAAAACAAATAACTCCCCACTCTCCACCAACTCAAAACTGCAGCTATTTTTTAACTCCTACACTTTACCCCCTACACCCCACACCCCCCACAGATTAAATATAGCAACTCCGAGATCGCACTACATTAAGGAAAACTGCAAACTACGGATACACTTCCCAAGATAACACTGAGATGAGAACTCAGACAGTACAAAATACTAAAAGGTTACAGGATCCAATTTTACATTGTTGAAAATGCATTTAAACACTAACGGAATATTTTTAAATACGTGACTGCCTCTTTAAATGTATACAGTATGTCCTTCAGGAAACGTCGGACATTATGTGCACGTTACAAAACTTCTAGGAACAGTGCATGCAACAACGGTTTGTTAAAACTTATCATACTATTTCTTACAATAAAGATAATCATCCATTTTAACATTTTAAAATGTAGAAACTTTGCTGCTCTTCTTTTACAAGCACTGTTAATGTATGGTAGTAACACGAAGTGTCTGTTTAAAAAATGAACAGTATATACATATGAACAGATTGTATAGTGCAACACAAATATTTGGACACAGGCAAAGGAAACAAATTTTTTTTATAGCACAAATATTTATTACCATAACTAGAAGATGTACATTTTTTTTAATATTAACATTACTGAGGTTATTAGTTACAATTAAGCAGTTTAGAAGCAGGAAAGCAATCTGTACAATACACTGTTTGATATTTTGAAATATGACATACAAAAAGTTCGAAACTTGACATTCGATCTTGTAAACTTTCAGCATTTTCTACTTTTGGTGTTTTTGTCTTGATATTATGCAGTTCGAAGTAATGAAATTTCGTTATTTAAAAATAGATCCTATGACAGATATCATCTGGCTGCTGTTGCTGATGTTTTTGAAAATTAAATTTTTTTAAAATAACTGCCACACAGTTTATGATTGTGCTAACATGATTCTTATGTCTGTTTGCTTAACTTTTAACTATGTTAATACAATTTTCTTTTGTTTCCTGGTGGAGCATTTTTTTTATATTATAGCTTCAAAAATGTGCACCTGTAGCAAACTGATTCTGTTTACTGACTGTCACCTTGGTGCACTGTTTAGGCCCTTTACACAACAGCAAGAAGCACTGGATGTGTAATGTGTTAACAAAGCTACAAGAAAATAAAGGTGTAAGGCCTTTGCAAACACCACAGTTGTTCAATGCCTTGAAAAAGTTTGAGGTTGTTGTCTCTTCTTCATCATCACAGATTAATGTAGGGAAGAAAGGATAAACTAGGCAAAACAAAGCACTCCCATAAACACAAAAGAAAGAAAGAGAGAGAGAGAAAAGAGAGAAATAAGACACTCAAGACTATTTGCCTTCACTAGCACTGGCCCTACCAAACAGGTTTCATCAGGTCCTAATGTTGGATCCCCCACCAACCATATGCACCTTGGGTGTGTTTGAGAGACAAATGCAGCATTCTGGCCAAGTGGCAGTAGCAGTTTCTGAACTCCTGTTTTCACCTGAGGTGATTTTTTTGATATTGGGAAGCTTCTTCAGTTACGTCCTGGCATTGTTTATCTCCAGTCCCTGATTTTTCCTTACATCTCTCCATTCAGGGGAATCCAACACTGGGGTGTCTCTGACTGATAACAAAAAAAGAGTGGCCACATTAAAGTACCTGGCATTGCCACCAGTTTCACATGTCTTTGACAGACTGAAATCAGCCTTTTCTCTGGTTCCTTATAGCTAGGGATCACTAGGCATAGCATCAAGCTTGTTGCCAGTGCAGGCCATCCTGTCTCCAGGAGCAAGGGTGCAAGATACTCTTCCCTAGAGCCAACTGATGTTCGTCTCAGTATTGGTCCCCCAATGTCAGAATCATTGACTTTGGGTTCCATAGCATTGATCCATTCTGCAGAGTCAGTGGTTCTCCCAGTAATGGGATGACTGACCTCACATATCCGTGTATTAAGATAGCTAACATTGGTGCTGATGTGAGACCTTCTCAGATAATAGTGTTTTCTGTTCTAACACAGGGCAGGTGATTATTAGCTTTGGCAGAGTCAGGGCTACCTGTATATCAACAATCTCAGTCATTGCTGGACCCAGTACTCTACCTAACATTTTAGCCTCTGTCTACCAGGTCACTCCAGCTTTTTGGATTATTTGTGCACCCTTTCTGGCAGTGCATCCACTGGTACCTCAGTAACCAATGATACTTGCCCTTACAATCAGATCAACTTTCTTATAGTGGTAGTTTCAGGTCCTCAGCTTTATCAGTTTTTCTTTCAGACTGCTGCTTCATCAAATTACAGGCCCTGTGAGAGTTCTTTTTTATCTGAGGAAATACTTCAGAAAAAGCTAATAAATGCTTGGACAAATCTTACTTTATAGGGAACAGAACTTCAGTTGTTGTCAGAGGACAAACAATGAGAAAGGAGCAGTCCTCCTTCCCCTCATTGTAATCTTACATTTCATGAGATACTTGAATGACACAGGAGGTGGCCATTTTAAACATTCCCCCTCTCTACAGGAGACTCTAACAGATGCATAGGATTCTAAAGCAGCTCTGAGTGGGATCCCCTTTGTGAATTCTTTTATTAGGATCTGGTGGTGGTGAACATGAAGCATCAATTTACTGTGGTACCTATACCCATCAAAGCTAGCATGATTTTTCGTTTGGCTGTTTGTTTGCTGTGTGCTGAGAATCCTAAGCCTAAACAGATTATAAATGTCTGTCCCACAGGCACAACCATCCATTCTCTGGGCAGTGAAGGGAGTAGAACACTCTAGACAGGATATGGAAGTAAACATGTGCAACCTTTGCCATGACCTTGCTAGCAATAAATTACCTGACAGAAATGCTATATGTTCAACATAATGTTTTGGTTGAGGCTGTTTGTACAGCTGACAGGCTAAGCTACTTGACAATGATGAGCACGAGCATCTAAATGTTCAAGTGGCTACAGCCAACACTGTGTATCTCTTGTGGTCTGGTTAGCTACGGCATTATGAATGGGCCAATCTAGATGTCCATTCTGGAAATGTTGGGTACTGACATGTCTAACTATGGCTAATACTGTTTGTCAAACATGTTAGGATGGCTTTAATGGATGTCCATTTTTAAAGGCCCTTCTGTTTGATTCAGAAATTAGAAATCACCTAAAGGCCATAAAAAGGGAAAACCTTTTAATTTCCCCACTTCACTTTTATGAGGTCAAAAATGAATCGGCAAAGATTCTGGTCCTAACAGAACCCACAGGGCCTGCAGCAGGTCCAACAGTGAGGCCAACAGTCTTTCTATGCTAATATCAAGGTTGCTGAAATAAAACTCTGGATCCTTGTTATGTTCAGGGCAGCATAGAGATACCCTTTCAGAGTGATAAGCAGCAGCTCTGAATCCCAGCTTGCTTACCTTCCTCTAGAGGTGGTTGGAGAGTGCAACATCCCCACTAATGTGTATATATGAGAACTAGGTAGCTTATGGCTGTCAGGTAAATATATGATTCACAAGGAATAATTGTCTTCCTCATCAGATACTCTTATGAGACATAAACCAGTGGCAAAAAAGGAGGTGATTAAGCTTTTCAAGAAAAAGAGCCATCCAGGCAATCAACAAAACAGCTGCAAAATCAGGGAGTTTAGTCCCACTTATGTCTAGTGCCAAAATATATACTACGGTCACCAAGGCAGACTTTCGTTTAAATAGACTAAATATCTTTATCCTCAGGGAAAATTTCCACAGTCACTTTACAGTTCTATTTCACTTTCTATAAAGCATAGATTGGACATGCTCTTTTGACCTCCAAGATACTTATTTTTGCATTAGGGTTAAAGAGGTTTATTAGCTTCTGAATAAGACCTAATCATTTCCACTTCAATACCTAGTATTTACCCTCACCTCTCAAAGTCTATGATACTGAAAGCTGTCACCCTCTGTCTAAATGGAGTGTACATATTTTCCTGTATGAATGACCAGTTACTAGTTGTCTAAACCTGCCAGTTTTTTTTTTTTTGCACCAGGAGCTTGGTGTTACAATCCTTCTAATCTCTGGGCATCATGGTCAGCAAATAAGAAATCCTGTCAGCAAGTTCTGGACATTTCAGCATTTTTAGCTTAAAAAGAATAAATCAATGAAATCCATAAATGCTGTCTATTGGTTTAGATAGTCAGATTGGTGCTGGTATTATACATCATCATGCAGGAAAGCACCTACTTTGTTGGGAAACCATTTGTCTTTTGGAATGAGCTTTATCTGTAGGTGTTTTTTTTTTCTGAAATTCCGGAAAAACTGAACTGCCTGACAGACAGGTTGAATGGGACTCTTCTGTCCCCTCATAAGAGCACAGTCTCAGTCAGACAGTGATTCGGACTGTCTTCAGATAATGGGGATAGCCAGTGTACAACTAACTTACTTCCCCAATTTATATGAAATGTATCAGTTACTTCTTTCTCATTCCCTAGAGCAAAAGCAGCTACTTTGATGCCATATCAGTACCTTAGTTGGTGGGTGTACTGCATGCTTTTTCTGCTATTCCCTTCATGATGAAACTCCTCACAAAGGTGTGACATTAAAGCACAGATCTGTGACATTAAGGCACAGATCTGATGATGGCTCTCATTTGGCTAAGGTAATCATAGTTTCCTCTATGACAAGACCATGCAGTCATGCAGACCTGTTTACACCACCTTCTGCCATCACTGAGACTTCTGATTCATTTCTTAGTGATGTCCCACTGTTCCTTTTATAGTACCAATCTGATGGCATAATTGCTGCAGTTCTCATGATAATAAAGTCAGCCTTATTGCTATAAAGTGCTGTATCCTTTCTTGGAGCCCTATAGAAAGCTTCCAGTCAGAAAAATATTCAGATAACTATACATGTTTTCCTTGTTAAAGAGTATTGAAACAACAAAACCCATATTTGGCTCCATAAGCCTTGATTTTGGATTACTTAGTCAAACTAACTTCATGGGTCAAAGACAGTCTACCATTACAGTCCATCTGGCAGCCTTCTCTAACTTTCATTTGTAGCTCACAGAAAGTTAGAACCCCAAGACGAAAATCCAAGTTGTATTTCAAGTGATGCGCATGATTTTATTCTCATGCGGATTTATAGGTTCATAGGTAAGTACAAAGCTAGCTGGCCTTGCAGGGCCATTTTATACCTAGGTTATTTTGAGCACAGAAAAGGAAATTTGCTATCACATTTGGCTATAGATTGGCCTTACCCATCCCATGGTTGATAATTATATATTACCCCTAAAGAGAATAACTAGGATCACACCACAGATAATCTGAGGGGACCCATGCATGGGTTAAAGCATTTAGGAGCTGCCTCTGTTCATTAGTAGTACAGGTGTCACTCCTGGGAGTAAATATTCTGTCTCCTGTCCATAGATCTAAGTTATACTTGATTATGAACAGTGGTGAGCTTTGTTTTATATGGATGGGAAGTCTGTTCTAGAAAAGTTGTACCCTCTGCGAGCTATACCTATTCCTCTGAACTGTTCTCTTGATGTTGCTGAAGATGTTTAGATCCTTATAACTCTGAACTTCAAAGTTGTAACTATATATAGATATATAATTATAACTTTTCCACTATAAACTTAAACACAGATTACTTCTAAAGTGTGACATTCACAGTAATCCAGGACATACTACATATATTACTGTTTTAAGCAACCCTAATACATCTTTCTGAAGCATATAAATATGAATGCCCATAGTACATGGAATAAAATAATAGACCTGTATAGCTGACTCTCTCTCTCTCTATACCCTTGCCATAATAGCAGTAATAGCAACATGGCTTAAATCACAGACAAAAGATATAGAAATATTGGCGCTGGCTACAACACTGAATGAAATGATCATAGTAGTAAAAGAGTTGGTGATGTAACTATTTTATTTTCCAAAGCTTTTGACCTGGCCATTGATAAGGCTGGAATCCTAGTAACCTCACTTGCTATACATCATGATTTTTTGAGTTGATATTAACACTCTGCATAACTCCTAGTGCAGACAAATCAGCATCTAAGGACATATTATCCTGGCTAGCTACAAATATACCTCTTGAAACAATGATCTTAGGTGACCTTAATATTAATTGGCTCAAGTGTACACACAAAACTATTCACCCCAATATTAATCTATATGGTTTAACACAGCTAAAGCGTATAACCACAAGAACTGATACATTTACTGGAAAAGAACATATGCTGTACTGGATATTGACATCAGATCCCACCAAAACTGCCCGTGCAGGATGCATGCCTGACAAAATCAATGATCATAAGTCAGTGTCTGCCATATGGAAGCACACCAAAATTCATAAAAACATCCAATTTAAAACAATCTGAGATAAAATGAAATTTGATAAAGAAACTTTCTTCTCTATCCTTATGCATGGCCATTGAAAGCTATTAAAACACTGCCTTTAGATGATGCAGTATCTGTTCAACAAACCCTTTCTATGTTAAATTCACTTGCACCTCAACTCAGAAAAAGAGTCAGCTTAAAACCTGCACCATGGCTTACACTAAAAAGCTGATGCACAACAGATATAAAGTATGGGAAAAGGCATTTAGAAAAAAACAATTGTCAACAATATCTGCACTTATGAAACTAAACAAAACTACTGTACTACTCTAAAGGAAACCCATGGTAAAATGTCAGCATGATTTTGATCAACAAACAATAAACGTATTCAGACTGGTAAAAATGATAACCCTGCCCTTTCACAGACAAAACAAAGTATGAGATAGCAAGCAGATTTAATTCATTCCACATAAATGTTGCTAACTTCCTTAATAAAGTCAGCACACACAGTGCAGCAGTAAGTAATGAGGATGTGGTCACTACTACCTTCTCAAGTGTTACAAAGCAATTTCTTTTGGCTTCTCCCATTATGAGTCGCCACAACAGATCACTAGTCCATTAATTGATTGGCAGTGGAGTTTTTACGATGTAGAATTGCCAGCCCGGCACCCAGCCTTCACAGAAGGCACACACATGCACATGCATGCGCCCACTTACCTGCATATCTTTAAAACTCACTCGACCACAGGGAGGACATGCAGACTCTGCACAGAAGGCGCTCCAGCCGAGAATTGAACCAAAGAACCTCTTGCTGTGAGATAACACTAACCGCTGCACCACCACAGTCGACCTTCTCAAGTATAAAAACAAAAAGAAAACTGAAACCAAGAGTAGCTTGATTTATTCAGATGTGTCTGAATAAATCAAGCTACTCGTGGTTCGTTTTCTTTTTGTTTTTATACATTATATATATTGAGATTTCACTGGATTTATACCCATACATATATATACGTTTTTAGTGGACCTTCTCAAGTATCACAGCTCCTTTCAAAAAAGCCTTATAGAAACACTTAAACCCTCCTGTCTTGCAGCAGATAGCCTTTCAGCAGAATAGAATCAAGACAGTTGCAAATGGTGTTGCATATCTACATCTATCTATATTTATAAATTGTTCTTTCCAAGAAATATAGTCCCAAAACTCTGGCGACAATCCTATGTTATTCCCTTATATAAAGTTGTCAAATCACTTGAAATGTCAAACTACAGGCCTATAGCCTGCTCATGAAAGATGAAATCAAGGTGATATTGTTTGTTTCCCTATCTATCCAAACCATTTGATATAGTTTGACATCCCATATTATTATCTAGACTCAAGGAACTGGGCCTACAAACAATAAGGTCAAATGTTTTAATAGTTATGTTAGCCACCAAAGCTAGTGTTCATGCTGGGCAGATGGGCTGTCAAGTCCTCATGAAACAGAATTAGCATAGGACCATTACTCTTTAATACATTTATAAATAAAATGCATTAGCCCTTCTCAAAGTAACTATAATCCAATAAGCAGACTATTCAGCACTAATATATGCATCATTATCAAACAGCTCCAGGATGCCATACAGTATTCTTTTACAAAAAAATGAAAAATGTCTTTAGCAATCTAAACTACTCCTGCAGCCAAAGAAGACTAAGCTAATGATATTTTTATCTCTGAGAGGACTTGAAGGAATGGTAGTGGAAATTATTCAGGAGTTAACAGAGAAGATAGAAATAAAAGTGGAGTTTAAAAATAGGGTAGAAAGAAAATAAAAAGAAATATGGTTAAGAAGTGACGATAATTATTTAGAGGGACTGACATATGTTAAATTATTGTAGAATAGGGAGGAATCTCACAGGACAAGAAGAGGTGCAACTGCAGAGTGCTAAAGAAAAAATATGGGACTACCTTGATAATATGCATGAATTTAGAAAGACTGCTGTTAATCAACTGTTTTTGGATAATAACCAAAAATTTCGAATGTGGAAAAGAGTTAAATGTTGTAAAATATTTTTGGGGGACACTCCATTTTCTAATTTCGTAGTTGAACTGGTGGATTTTTGTTTAAAAAATAATTATTTTTCTTACAATAATCAAATGTTTAGGCAAAAACAAGGAACAGCCATGGAGGCTCCATTTGCCTCCATATATGCCAATTTATTTATGGCATTTTTTGAGATTGTGTTTTTGTTTAGACAGGATTTTGTGAAGAGATATGTAAGTTTTTCTTTTAGATACATAGATGACCTGATTTTTATTTGTGAAGGTGGTCAAGATGATGTTTATAATTTTGTTGCTGATTTACATTGTAACCCATTTGGGTTGTTTTTGATGGTTTACAACAAGGTAAAAAAGTAGTTTACTTGGACCTTGTTTTAGAAGGAAAGGAAGATGGATCTATTATTACTGGGGTGCATAGAAAATTTTTAGATTATTTAGAGGGACTGACATATGTTAAATTATTGTAGACTAGGGAGGAGTCTCACAGGACAAGAAGAGGTGCAACTGCAGAGTGCTAAAGAAAAAATATGGGACTACCTTGATAATATGCATGAATTTAGAAAGACTGCTGTTAATCAACTGTTTTTGGATAATAACCAAAAACTTTGAATGTGGAAAAGAGTTAAATGTTGTAAAATATTTTTGGGGGACAATCCATTTTCTAATTTCGTAGTTGGGTGGATTTTTGTTTAAAAATAATTATTTTTGTTACAATAATCAAATGTTTAGGCAAAAACAAGGTTCAGCCATGGAGGCTCCATTTGCCTCCATATATGCCAATTTATTTATGGCATTTTTTGAGATTGTGTTTTTGTTTAGACAGGATTTTGTAAAGAGATATGTACGTTTTTCTTTTAGATACATAGATGACCTGATTTTTGTTTGTGAAGGTGGTCAAGATGATGTGCATAATTTTGTTGCTGATTTACATTGTAACCCATTTGAGTTGTTTTTGATGGTTTACAACAAGGTAAAAAAGTAGTTTACTTGGACCTTGTTTTAGAAGGAAAGGAAGATGGATCTATTATTACTGGAGTGCATAAAAATGTTTAGATTATTTAGAGGGACTGACATATGTTAAATTATTGTAGAATAGGGAGGAATCTCACAGGACAAGAAGAGGTGCAACTGCAGAGTGCTAAAGAAAAAATATGGGACTACCTTGATAATATGCATGAATTTAGAAAGACTGCTGTTAATCAACTGTTTTTGGATAATAACCAAAAACTTCGAATGTGGAAAAGAGTTAAATGTTGTAAAATATTTTTGGGGGACAATCCATTTTCTAATTTCGTAGTTGAACTGGTGGATTTTTGTTTAAAAAATAATTATTTTTGTTACAATATTCAAATGTTTAGGCAAAAACAAGGAACAGCCATGGAGGTTCCATTTGCCTCCATATATGCCAATTTATTTATGGCATTTTTTGAGAATGTGTTTTTGTTTAGACAGGATTTTGTGAAGAGATATGTAAGTTTTTCTTTTAGATACATAGATGACCTGATTTTTATTTGTGAAGGTGGTCAAGATGATGTTTATAATTTTGTTGCTGATTTACATTGTAACCCATTTGGGTTGTTTTTGATGGTTTACAACAAGGTAAAAAAGTAGTTTACTTGGACCTTGTTTTAGAAGGAAAGGAAGATGGATCTATTATTACTGGGGTGCATAGAAAAATTTTAGATGGTAGTCAATACCTTCATGTATCCAGTTGCCATCCTCCTCATTTATTAGCAGGTCTTCCTTATGGTGAGTTTTTACGTTTGTCAAGAATTTGTAGTGATAATGATATTTTGAAACAAGAAATGAAGAAGTCAGCAGATATGTTTTTAAGAAGGGAATAAAGTCAAAGTGCAAGAGACAGAATGTAGAGTTAGAAAAGGGTTGATGGGACACAAAATAATGGAGAAGAAAGGGGGTGCAGTACAATATCAAGGTGCTGTTTCTAAGCAGTATGAAAAAGAACAAATATAGTTTGTGTCTGTGTATAACATTAAACGTGATGAAATGACTTCTTCTTCTTTCGGCTTTTCCCGGTTAGGGGTCGCCACAGTGGATCACCTGTCTGCTCATGATTGGCAGTGGAGTTTTACGGTGTCGAGTTGCCAGCTTGGCGCCCAACCTTCCACAGAAGGCACACACATGCACACACTCGCACCCAGGGCCAATTTAGAGTATCCAATCCACCGACAGCATGTCTTTGGGATGTGGGAGGAAAGAGGAGCACCCGTAGAAAACCCACGCGACCACAGGGAGGACATGCAGACTCCGCACAGAAGGCACCCCAGCCGAGAATCGAACCGGAGAACCTCTTGCTGTGAAGCAGCAACGCTAACCACTGTGGCCACCCCTGGTTTAGTTAACGAATACTTTTAGGGACTTTTAAGTATGGTAAATGTGCAGTGTGTACACATTAGGTTCACTAAAAACATTAGATATGAATCTAAAGGTTTGTTCACATGTGAAAGCAAAGGGGTTGTATATGCTTTGTGTTATCCATGTGATTTATTTTATATTTGGGAAACAAAGAGAATGTTCCGTACTAGATTTATGGAACATATGAGAGATATAAAATATCAAAGGGATGATAAAATAATTTCTGCACATTTTAAAATAAAACACAATAGTGATGCTGCTTTATTAAAGGGTACTATTTTGGAACAAATTCATTGCATTTGGGGGGGGGGTTGAAGTTATGTTAAAAGAAAAGTTATTGCATAAAGAATGTGCTTATATTTTAAAATATAAAACATTGGTCCCTAAGGGGCTGAATAATGAACTAAACTGGAAATTTCTGCTTTAAGCATTAAGTATTTTTAATTGTTTGATTGAAAGTAACTTGTGACAAGATTGTAATTTGTGAGTGAGCTGTACAAAGGTGAAGTGTTATGAGTACCTGTTTGTATTCCAAGAAGGTGGTGACACCTAGGTGCTAGAATAAAGTACTGCTTTTTTACTGCCTGGCTGCTTTATTTTACAACATTTAATTCTTTTTCCACATTTGGAGTTTTTGGCTGTTGCATCAATTCAGAGTGTAGAGGTACTGATGTGGTTTTTCATGTTTTTGGATAATAACTCCAGATCACAAAAGCTTTCAGCACAAATGCTCAGACAACAGAAATTAGAAAGGGTTGTTGTTAAGCTTACCAGAGATCCTGTAGAGTTATTAGAAATATTTCGGAAATGTTATGAAAATCTGTATAAAGAAGAGAAATGTGGAAATCAGGAAAAAGTACAAATGGAAATGTTTATGGAAGAATTAAATATGCCAAGGTTAGAGGTAGATGAGGCTCAATCAGTAACAGGATAGGAGGAGATGAGATAAAAATGGGATGTATAACCAATCTAGAGGAAAGTCTCCAGGGACAGATGGTGTTTCTGTGAAAGTTTGGAAGCTGGGAGGGAAGAAAGTGGTAAAGATCTGGAAGGTTTTCTTTAACAGTATTTTGAAAGGAAGAGAAGCACCATCATCCTGGAAGAAAGCTGTGGTGGCTATAGTGTCTACAGATGGTAAAGAGTCATCAGATCCAGTTTCATATAGGCCGATTTCAATTCTAAACTATGATTATAAAGTGTTTATGTCTACACTGGCTAAAAGAATGGCAAGGGTCATGCCAGAATTGCTAGATATAGATCAATGTGGTTTGTGGACAGGAGGCAAACATCTGATAACATTAATAGAATAATGATGATCCAGAGGGAAGCAGAATGTAAGAAAATACCACTGTTGTTGGTGGGTCTTGATGCAGAGAAAGCATTTGACAGAGTAAGCTGGGACTTTATTAGTAGACAATGGAAGCATTTGCATTCCCTCACAACATAATAAGGTTAATTAGGAGGATATGTGAGGGATCACAGTTAAAAATTAAAGTGGGAGTATCCTCTCTGATAAGTTTTGATTGAACAGAGGAACCAGGCAGAGGTGTCTTTTTTCCCCTTTGCTATTTTCATTATATTTAGAATCACTGGAATAAAAATAAGGGACTCAGAAATTCAAGGATATAATTGGTATGGCAATGAAGAAAAGTTGGCTTTAATTGCAGATGATATTATTTGGAATCTTTTTGGGGTATAAAAATACCCATGCACATACTTCTAAGCAAAGATTGTAAAAAAAGGACATTTCATTTTTTTTGGAACATTTTGAGACAGTTTCAAGTCTTTTCAGGATACAAAATCAATGAAGATAAAACAAAGACAATAGCTGTAAACTATGTACCCACACATGAACTGGTTCAGCAATACCCATATTTTTGGGGATACGATGAAATGAAGCACTTAGGAGTATGAGTTAAAAGGATTCTTTTATGGGAGTTAAGGATATGTGGCAAGAGACTAAACAAAAGATAATAAAAAAAGTGGGGGCTCTATTTTATGGATATGGATAGCAAGATACAAGCAGTGAAAATGTTTTTAGTCCCTTGAGTTTTATACACAGGTCAAGTAAATTGTTATCAACCAGAGGAACATGTTGTGGATAGCAATTAATAAAGAGTTCAAGGATTTTATCTGGCAGGGAAAGAGGGCAAGAGTCAAGTGAAATAAGTTGATCTTTCCAATATAACTGGTATTACCTGATTTGAAGGGGTATTTCAGAGCTACACAGTTAAGACTCATGTACATAGCACAAGCAGAAAGGTATAATTCAAAATGGAAAGGAATGATAGGGGAAACAGGGGAGAAGCTCAAGAAATAAGGACAGACTGGGATTTTGGATGCAGATCCTTAAGAGAATAACAATAAGGATGTAATGGTGCCCCTCTAGTCTTCCCTCATCAGACCCATTATTGAGTACAATGCACCAATTGGAATGTACCTGGCTAGACATCTCTAGCAGCTGGAGAGACCACAGAGGTACCTAACCAAGAGGATTACTGGCCTCAAACAGTTGCCCTATGCAGCACGATTGAAAAAGCTAAGACTGTTCTCTGTTGCATACCGCTTTCTCAGAGGCGATCTCTGTCTAATGTACACAGCCATGTCCAACCCAGAATTGTTGAACATGCTCCATCTTAGTAAAACCAAATCTACTCGAGCTACACGCTCTAGGGATATAAACCTCAGCACAACAATGAATAGAACATGCTGGAGGGATAGATTCCCTTCGCAGAGACTTCCCTTACTATGGAACAGGGTCCCGATCTACATAAGACAGAGCCCCTCACTATCACTCTTCAAGACGAACCTTGATGAGTGGATGGGTAACCGAAAGTTCACACTGGGGATCACACCAACAGCACTACTAGATAGGGGCCAAGGGTACTAGCTGCTAGTACAAGGGTCTAGGGAACTACTAAAGGGGCGGTGAATACCTCTCCACTTGGCTAGGCTAATATATGCCTTCGGGCAGATAGCCCAGTACCAACCTATGAACCTATAAGTGCAGAGAAATTTCTTCCGTCTTCATGCTATTCACAGTGTGAGCGACCACTCACATGCAAACAACTGCTCACTATGAGTGTGTGTGTGTTAATAAGATCAGACCAGGTGAGTGCAATCAGTCATTGCACCACTGATTAAATACTGTCAGCAAATGACAAACAAAAATTAAAAATAAATAAGTAAGTAAATAAATAAAATAAAGTACAATGATACTGAATAATCATGCTGCTCAGGTGTTGGATCCCAGGTCAAGCACTTACACTTGGGACATAAATAATGCCCACTAAGACTTAAGAGACTTAGCTTTAGATTAAATTAGCACACAGGATTTGCTTTCCTCAGCCTCCATTTGACTACTGTGTGACTCTGAGCAAGTTGCATAACCAGACCATGCTCCCGGGCTGAATCTGTGTAGCTCAGTGCTCTAGCAAAATTAGCAAACGTATACTAAATGTATAAATAAAGAGGCCAGTTTATAGGCAGGTGAAGTAACAGATGAGAGTGATTTAGGAAAACATGCTACTGGAATTGAATATCTGAAGGTGGGAGGAAACATTTCCGCAAATTATTTTAAAGTCATCCTCAAGGCTATGGACAGGAAGGTTCCTGAAAAAAAAAAAAACGTTTACAAGGAAAGCCATCTAGGTCTAATAGAACTCATACAGTATAGGATAGAAAAGCATCTGTTAGTAAAAAAAATCATTAGCATTAGCCCACAGGGCTCTGGCCTAGGCTATTTCCTTCGTGGCATCTATTAATCTGATGTGAAAGCAGAAGCCAAAAGACTTTGGTTGACTAAGTTTGCTGATAATTGCAAACTGGATGCTATTGTGAATTCTTCTTCTTCTGATTCCCAGGTAATTCAGCAGGGGCTTAAACAGGCTAACACCTGGAGCATTGTTCATTCCTTCACCCTTAATGTCAAAAAAGTGTAATTATATCAATCACCATATAAAGAATCTATCCATCCATCCAGTGCCATTGAGTCATGTCCATAGTGACCCCATAGACAGTTGATGCCAGCCACACAGTCTTCTTCTTCTGTATCCCACACATGCACGCACACACACACACACACACACACACACACACACACGCACGCACGCACGCACGCACACACACACACACACACACACACACACACACACACACACACACACAGTTTAGCGTTTCCAGTTCAGTTTATCTACTACATGTCTTTGAGATTTGGAAGGGAAGCAGAGAGCCATGGGAAAACCTACAATGAAAACAAAAAAAAAAAACATGCAGACTCTGCACAGAATGTATCCCAGCAGAGAACTAAAATGGATAACCTCTTGCTGTGAGGTGACAATGCTACACACTGCACTGTTGTGCCTTCCTGAGTAAAGAATATTTCCCTGAAAACTGACACAGTCGTTAGAGATCTAGGTATGTTTGCTGACAGCAAGTTTTCGTTTTCCCACAGTGCCTCATCTGTTATTATAAAATCATTTTACCTATTACACTTAATCTCTTGGGGCATCTCCTCCATTCCAAGGAACTCACTGTTATACTGTACACTTCCCTCAGCAGACCTGTCATTGAATGCAATGCTTCATATAACATCTGCCTGTCTAAACAATCTCAAAGGACCAAAAATATTTCTCATGAAGAAAATAATAGGTTGAGGGATGATAAACTTCCCTTAGGTGAGTTTGAGATGGAAACAATCCACATGTTTTTTGGAGGTGGGAGGAACCCCACAGAGACAACAGGGAGAACATGCAAACTTCAAACAGGCATTCTTCAGAGGTCAGGATCAAATCTTGTAACTTGTGCATGGGAGGTGGTCACCATTATGCCACCTGGTCCACCTACCATGTGACTTCCTTCCTGAGGCAAGTTATAAGGGGAATCGCAGTGTCTAGTGGATGAAAATGTTGGGATCAGACTACTTTCAGGTACCACTGAATTTTCCACATATGCATTTTGGCTAAGGGGAGCAGTGGGATAGAAGCTGCCATTAGTCCCAGGGCTCTTAGGATTTTCCTAACTGAGCACTGGTCGAGGGAGGAAGGGATGTGAAGATAAGCTGTAAGGATCTGCAATTTTTCCCTGAGGCAAGTAAGCTTGCATCTTTTTGCTGTCTAGTCTACATCCCAGAAAAAGTAGGTCCTGGGTGGTCTAGCAGCAGAATTTTTTTTTTTTTGTAAATGACAGTGAACTGCAACTGCAGAAGGAGGTTGAGGGTGAACTGGAGATACTGCAGCAGGATCTGTGGTGAAGCAGCCTGGATTAGCAGATCATCTAATCAAGGAAAAATCGGAATTTCCCAAGTTTGGCAGAATGGAGGTGTGGGCAGCAGCACTGACTCTAGATGGTGCCCTATAGGGGGAAGAGTCGAATAGACCAACTGTTTTGCGCATCTACTGTGGTGCCCAATATCCTCAAAGATAAGAGAACATGAATTACAGACTACATGCTGTGGCAGGGCTTGCCACTAGACTGTGTAAATTATGGCTCTAGGCAATTCAGTCATGTTGACTAATGTTGCCAAAATAGGCATGGGTATTTACCAGTGGTAAGGGGGTTGTGGACCAGGCCTACTCCAACCTATGCCAGGGACCAATACAAATGATGGGAGGGCTGTATGTGTCCCTATTGGCAAGCGTGTGCGCAACATAAAGCCCAGCATCCCTGGATCAATAAGCAACTGTCTGGCCCAGGTCCAGTTGCCCAACTTGGGTTAACTGGAATAGATCTGTTGAGTAAAAGCGGGATGTAAAACCAGTCAACCTGCCAAACATGAACTAAGAATCACTACACTCACTGTAGGTACACTTGACAGAACAAGGCTTGGAAGTGGATGGTATGATATTAAGGAGGAGGCTGAACATCCTCTGTATTCAGGAGACAAGACAGAAGGACAGTGCAGCAATACCACTTGGCTTGGGATCCAGAGTATACTACTTAGGAGGGGGGCAAGCTAGAAATAGTGTAGGAATTGTGCTGAGGGAGAGGTTTCAGAAGACAGTGAGGGATGTCATCAGAGTTAGTGACAAACCACTATTCATAATGTCAACCTATGCCCTGCAGCAGGGTTGTGATAGTGAGGAAAAGAGTGTATTCATACCGCATTTACAGAAGCTACTAGATAACGGAGGATAACAGGAATTGTCATTGATAATGGGTGGCCTGAATGCACATATCGGAACAGACAGAACAGAATATGAGGACTGCCTAGGACCACATGGGTAGGGCAGCAGGAATAAAGAAGGAGAGGTCATTCTAGATGCCTGTGTGACAAATGGATTGATAGTAGCCAATACATGGTTCAGAAAGAGAGACAGGTACAAGATCACATACAAGTGGCCAACATGCAACTCTGGTAGACTTCCTCCTAGTTAGGGAATGGCACAGGGATAGAATCAATGATTGCAAAGTCATCCCCAGTGAAATAGTCAGTCCACAGCATAAACTATTGGTTGCCACAATCAGCTGCAAGCAGTGGTTAGAGAAGGTTCTAAGGTCAGCAGAGACCTGGCTGAAGACCTGGAAGTTGACTGGAGAGAAAGCACAACAGTTCAAGGAATTACTCAAGGCTCTAGCACCTGAAGAGGAATGAGGTGGAGTTAAAAAAGTATGGCAATGCCTCAAAACAGCATATGTAAGAGCTACTGAACAGATATGCATTTGAGCCAGTGCCAGGTATGGAAATAAGGTACATAAGGAAAGTTGATGATGGAATGCAGAAAACAGGAAGTCATCAAAAGAAAGAAGTGCAGGAAAAACTGGGAGATGGAGAAGACAGACCCAGCTAGGAAGGAACACTGGTTGGCTAACAAAGAGGCTAAGACAGGAGTTGCAATAGCAAAGAACAAGGTTTCAGAAGCACTCTACGAACTTGTGGAAAGTGACTTAGTAGATGGCACAAAGAAACTCAACCAGGTTGCAAGGCAAAGACAGAAAGCTAAAGAAGTTAGTTAGACACCCTTCATAAGGGATGCCAGCAAAGTTCTGTTCACCAGTCCATAGAAAGTGTACTTTCTAGGGCTTCTGAATGAAGAAGACCCCACAGAAACTGTACTACCCCAGACATGGCCTATGGTGAGAGAAGAGGAGGAGCCCACCATAGAAGAAGTAAGAACAGCATTAAGGAAAATGAAGTCATAGAAAGCAGCAGGCTCAGATGAGGTCACAGCAGATATGATCTAAATATTGGGTGAAACAGAGGAGAAATGTATCCTGAGGGTACTCATAGCAGTATGGAGAGAAAGGTGTGTCCCATACGCCAGTGTTCGGGAACAAAGGAGACATTCAGAACTGTGGGCAGTATAGATGTATCAAACTCCTATCAGACTGCATGAGCTTTCTGAAGAGGGTGATTAATGAATGAATACACAGAGTAGTGGAAAGTAAGATGGGAGAGGAGCAGTTCAGATTCAGATGAGGATGCAGCACAACTGACCCGACGTTTGCAGTGAGACAGATACTTGAGAAGAAGCTAGAAATGAGGAAAGAGTCCAACTGGACATTCCTAGACTTGGAGAATGCAAGGTCCAAAGAAAGCTGATTTGGGCAGTCTTGTGGTGCTTCAAAGTCCCAGAAACATTGATGGAACTAGTGCAAGCTATTTACAAGAATCCAATGACTCAAGTAAGAATTGTATTCAGTATTACAGAGAGGTTCCCAGTGGGAGTGGGTGTGCATCAAGGTTCAGCTCTGAGCTCACTGCTGTTCATACTAGTGATGAACTACATTAGCAAATAGGTCAGAGGGGACAGAGCAACAAAGTTGCTGTATTTAAATGATGTGGCATTACAAGCAGACTCTGAACAAGAGCTTCAGCAAAGGGTAATGGAATGCAAAACTGAAGGCACACGAGATGAAACTGAGTTCAGATAAGACAGTTGTAATGGCAGCAAATGATGGAAATCCAAAGAAGCTGAGAACTGAGATAGAAGGGAAAATAGTGGAATGGGTTAACAGCCTCAAGTATCTGGGAGGGTTAGTTGAGGAGAAGGGAAGTCTGAATGAGGAGGTCAAAGCTAGAATCAGAGGGGCTGCAGCCAACTGGCACAGAGTGTTAGGGGTAGTGTATGGCAGAAGTATGACAAAGAAGCTTAAAAGCAAGGTGCACAAAACAGTGGTGTGACCAGTACTACTGTATAGTAAGAAGCCTGGGCATTAAAGGCAGACCAGTTGAGAAAGCTAGAGAAAGATAGAGGTGACAGAGATGAAGTGCCTGAGATGGGTGGTATGTGGGACAGATGAAGGAATAAGGACATAAGAGCAGAAGCCAAGTAACTCCAATTGCAGAAAAGTTAAAACAGAACACATTACGGTGGTTTGGGCGCATGTCAAAGAATGCAGAGCATAATCTGAGGAAGAAGATTTGGGACAGAGTGGAAGAAGGCAAGAGGAAATAAGGGCATCCAGAAAAGAGGTGGATGGAGAGTGTGAGAGAAGACCTGTGACAGTCAACCATGACTGTCAAAGAAGTTAAGAGAGTGGTAGTGAATAAGGAGAGATGGCAACAAGTGACACAACACCCTGATGCATGTAGAAAATGGAAAAGGGGGGGGTTGATGATGATGATGGATTATAAGCTTCCCTGAATGATCATACATGTTAATATGTAGTGATCTCCGCCTTGTATTTAATGCAATGAAAGATTCTGCACCTTTTGATCTCCTACATCTCCAAAGTCCAGTGGATTAACTAATGCCTGAACTAAGTCCTGCTCAGAAGACACGCTAATAATGCCAACTGACATAAAAAGTGCATTCCTTGCTTCTGTAATGGATTCCCCCAGCATTGGGGTATGTAGACACAGTCTCCTATTCCAGGACAACTTACTATCTGGGTTACTTGACTAAGCTTCTTGATGGTCACTTTAGTCCTAAGTTTAATAACCACCCATGCGCTTACATTTCTACTTGTTTTCCTCTAGATTCCCCTAATACCTGTATATCCCTGTCAAAGAGTATCCTCCAGAAATGCACACACACAGTTTAGGCTGTGATCTATCTAATGCCTTTTAAAGTAGGAATGTTGCCTCTGATCATCTAAAGATGCACCTCAGTATTCTGTTTGTCAGTGCTACAGACCTCATATTCTGTACCCGACTGTCCAGTATGTGTCCATTATGAGTGACAATCATCTCTGGATTATTTTCCTTCTCTTTATCACCTACAGCTCATCTTCCACAGCTACGGTTTCTGTGGCCCAGTGTCTTACATTTTTAACTGATAAACCTCAAATGACATTTATAAACCCATTTTCTCAGCTTGTCCTAGCCTTTTCTCAGACTTTCCCCCCATCCTTCATTGGTACACTATTTTTCTTATCATCCATGAGGAGATAAGTATACTTTCTGTAAGTTCACATATGTTAGAAAGGAACACATCAAGCAATACTGGACTCTGGGCTAAACCATGTGGCACTCTGACTCTTCTGGTCATCTCCTTTTTCATAACAATGCACCTGTTATTATAATCCTTTCTGCCCTATCTTCCATCAATGTTGTATTCCAAATACCTCAGTCTTGCTTCATCTCTAATCCCTGCAGTTTTTTTTAACAACCACCTGTAAAGACTGAATCAAAGGCATTGCTAAAGTCCAGTCAGATCTTATCACCCATTATTCCCTCTATCAAATTCACCTGTAATCCATCTACAAAACTAAATCAGGTTCAAGTGACAATTCCTTTTGAAAATGGACATGTCTCAGCTGTTGTCTTGGAAACCACTGTACTCCAAAAGTGCCCTCAAATTTTCCCCAGGAATCTTCCAATCACTGCTCATAGGCCAGTAGCCCTCTAGAATCCCCCTCCCATATAAGGGTACCACGTGTATCTTTTAGTACTCAGGTACTTCTGCACTGCTGAGTGATGAATAGCATATTCTAGGATTCTGGGATGCATTCATCCTGGATTGTGTGCCATATCCTCCCTTAAAGCAATGAATTCTCTCCCTTTCATCCTTTTCCTCATACTTTATGCTAGTGTCTACTCACCGACCCCTCCCAACACACACACAGTCCAATATCTTGCCCAGAATGGCTTCCTGACTCTATTGTAATTCAGATGTGAATAATTCATTCAACGCCTCATTTTGTTTTCTGTCCTCCATGATCTTCCACTCATTGTTAATCAGCTTAGCAAGGTGTGCCCCTTCCTTGTTCCTGTTTGCAACAAATTTTAAAAAGTCTTTGTTTCCCATTATGACATCATCTTTCAACCAACTTTTTATTTTAGTCTTTTGTGGCTTTGCACTCATAGTTGCTTTTCCGATTGCTTTTCTGTACTGTGCCTCTTCCACCTCTATAGACTCTTGTCTTTCACCCCTAGTATTTACGTATTTAACATTTGTTGACCAGAAAAGTCTGACTAGGACAGAGCCTATTTTCAGCAGAGGCCTGGGGAGAAACTCTCTAGTCACATGTCTTTGGAATGTGGAAGGAAACCAGAGTACCCGCAGGAAACCCATGTGAACACAGGTTGAACATGCAGGCTCCACACAAAAGGCACCCCAGTCGAGAATCGAACAGGAGAACCTGTTGCTGTGAGGTAACAACGTTAACTGCTGCACCACTGCGCTGCCTTAGTATGTCATCATTGTTGCACTAATTCCTAGCCTTACATTCTTAAAAGCTACACTGGTTTTTGATTTGTTTTCTGTTTGCTTTTCTCAGTTCATTGTCCATTTCCTGAGTACACCACATTTGTCCCATTCCCATACCTTGTTCACCTCCTCAAACTGCCTCCAGTCCCCAACTCCACATGAATCTTCTTCCCTAACTTGGTATAATCAACCCCCAGGATCTCGTACCATTGTCTCTGCTTTGTTTTTTTTTTTACATTTCCTTCTTCCTAAATTACACAGTGGCACAATCATTGTTTTTGCCCTATGTTTCCCTTTGCAGTTGAATGTCAGATGACCCCGGTACCTCTTATCTTTCACTTGGTCTACCAAGTCCTCCTAATGCTCTGAGACTTCCTGTGATACAGTTTGCGGCCTGCCTATATCAGTTTCATTTCTCCAAATGTTTATGTTTTTTACATATCTTGATAAAGTGGACCCCATTCATCAGTCAGGGTATAATTAAAGTTCATGAAATCAGTATTGCTCAGCCTTTAATATTAGCCAACAGTGCTCTTCTGTGCTTGCAAATCCTGGTATTTTATGACTTTGTGTCTCTCCACTCATAAGACACCATAATCTCTAGGTGTAGCAGTTTCAATGATCAATCCTACTTTTGTCCTTTTTTTCTTGGACTACTATATCTGTTTTCTTGCATCTATTTCTTGAGTTGGTATTGGGTGATTCCATGTGATATAAACTTCATCATTGTTGATAAATCTTTGTGGTTCATGTTTCCAATGCTTCATAGCTACTTCTATATTACATTCTTTACATAATCCCTAGTGCAACAGTCCTGCCACATTTATTGTGCTTTTTAGTATATAGACCCTCAGCCATGAGTATATCACACCCAGCAATGAGACGCAACTGATTCCAGTTCTGTTTTGCAAAATGTGCATTTGTCTATTTCTCCCACTTTTTCAATGAACTTTGTAAAACAACATGTACATAGCCCATGATTTTATGTCACCATTATTAGTGGTGGTGTGGAGCTGTCCTTAACCGTTCATTGGGCCAATGGGGAGATTGAGGTATATGCGGATAGCTGCAGTGGGTGTTTTTACCTTTAACCCATACCTTGCACACATCCATTAATGCCTACTGGATGGGACATGCAATGGGTGATCTGTGTTGAACCACACCACTCTCACTTCCACAAAAAGCTGATGTCAACAAGCCACCCATTCCATCAGTGAAAGCACTCTGCAGTAGTTTTCTTGTTCTACAACAGGTTCATAAGCTCATATCTTTGTACTAGGCTATCAACAACTAGAGTCTTTATATAAGATACAACTCAACCCAGTTTTGTCCTTGAGTACATTGGATGCCTATATGGTTGGGGTATGTTAGTAATGCGGTAGCTAAAGTGTGTGTGTGTGTGTGGGGGGGGGTATGTTAGATTGAAATTAGTTAACTTACTGTTGGCTTTTGTCCATCAGAGACATGGGGGTCAGACCAAGGGTGAATTTATGATTTCTGATCCAGTGATCAAGGTTTCACTTGAAAAGGGTCAGGGATGAACTCCAATTCACATGGATGGGAATCCTGTTCCATAGTGTAGGGCTCTTCTGAGACACAAGGTTGGCATAATGGTTAAGGTGTTTAACTTGCAAACACAAGATGCAGGGTTTGATTCTCACATGGGGTAGTTGGCTAGGCTTAAAATGACCCCCATGGGGAGTTAGCCTAGTAATAATCTATGAACCTATATCGGTCTCACCAGGGAAATCATACCACTTTGTGTTCATCTGGACATATGCTCCCCCATACTCCTCCTCTGCCAGTGCCTCAGATGCCTGAGCCACTGACTGAACCTTGGGCACCTGGGTGATTCATGGCTTTATCTCTCTGTGTTATGGCACTGGCCCACCATGGCTCTGGCTGCTGTTTTTAAAGGTGATTACACCAAACATCCATGACCCCCCCCCCCACCTTGGTATAGTGCTGTACCAAGTAACTTAATCCCTCATGGTCAAAGGTCTCCATCATGATCCTTTCCCTCTCAGTTCTGTTGTGTGGGATCTCCCAGTCTATACCTGGCAAATTTAATTATCACACAGGAATAATTCTTCTTCTGCTACCCCACTTATTTATTCATTCTCTCATTGTCTCATCCTCTTTTCTTGATATGTCTTGGGGCTGTTTTACTATACTGATATCGGTCATCCTTTCCCTTCCTTATAGCTTAGTTTCTAGGACAACATATCTAATGCCTTCTCCTATTTAAATTGTCACTCCACACCCATCTCTTCCCTGTTTGTCATTACAAAACAGTCTGTGCCCTGACACCTCCATGTTTCACGCTCTGTCCTCATTGGGTCATGGTTCAGTAATACCAGTAATGTTCACATTGCACACCTGTAGTAATGCTTGCAGCTCCCCATCTTTCTTCCTGAATGCTTTGTGTTGCATAATATCGTCATTTATCCATAGTCTGAGTCACGTGCATTTATATCACTAATGATATTCATATATAATTTATTTTTATGCTTGTTGAGGGAGTAAATGTCACTATTTACCTCACATTAATATCCCCACCTCCTGCTCTTTCTAGTTTAAAATATTAGTTTTAATCCATCTTCCAAAGTAATTTTGATTACTGATTCCTTTTTGGATAAGGTGTAGCTTTTCCCTTACATATGTCTAGTTTCTTTACCAGGAATATCACCAGCCCACTTCTGATCATGAACCTTTCACTCGTTTTCACTCATCTAAGTAGTTAAACTCCTTAATTCTCTTTTCTAGTACTGTATCCAGGCACACATATCTTTTGAAAAATATTACTGTCAACTTCTCTGATATCCCTCTGCATTAACTTATTAAATAATAATCATTTTGTAAATCTCAATTAAAGTTGTATCTAGATGAGCTTAGCCTGTGTGAGATATTGGAAGGAAGTAAACAGAATAGTATGGGGCATGATTAGAGAGAATTCCATGTGGGTTTCTGGGGAATGAATATGTACTAAACATGCTTTGTCTAGAAGGAAGAAATTTAGTTTGGTGCTGGAACTCGGATTTTGTGAATGGACTATTGGATGTGCTGAATAACTCAGCTGTACTAGACCAAATAAGCTGCAGAGATCTAGTAAATAAAATGTTGAAGCACTTTGTGATGAAGAATCCAGTTGTGCTGGATCACATGGACCCCAGTCCTTCATAAAGGTATTGAATAATGTCTCTTGGGAGACAGATTAACTTGTTGAGGAATATTATCCTTTTGATTAAATTTGAAAGGGACTGCAGTTGCTGCCGAGGATAAAGTTTACAGATGGGAGATTAGTGAGAGTCTGCTTTGACTACTGTCAGTACTAGAGAATGTATGCAGTTGGATACAGACACTAGTGAAGGCTAACTTTACAAGTAAGAGGTTAATGAGAAAAATAGGAAATAGATAGGGTGGGATAATAGAACAGCTGTATGGCAAAGCCAAAGTCAAGGTACTAGGCAGGTGGCTGTTGAATATCTGCTTTATGGACAAGCCAGAAAACATAATATGACAGTGAGCCACAGTTTTCAAATTAGAACAGCTGAAGCCCTAAAAATGTTGGAGAGCTTGCTATCAGTACTTTCACTCCTACAGTCTCCAAAGAACTTGTAGAATAGTTTCTACAATGTTTACAGTTTGCTAGTATCATATATCAGCTTTAATGGGTTTACAGTTAAAATATTGAAAATCAGTTTAATGTCCGGCTCCTGTTCGAACATGGTAGCAGCGACAGTTAAGTGAACAGCAGTTAAGAAGATCATCAACAGGGCAGAGAAATGCAGCATGTCTGTAAACGGCAACTGTCAACATTAACATCGAAAATGGACTGTCGATGGTATGGGTTGATCATGTGACCTCATTAATATTCATGAGGTGATGAAATGCATCGAGGATATCAACATTCGCGGTTGTGAATTTGGTAATTTTGATAGTAAACCAGTTTAATGGCAGTGAAAATTTGCATCATCTTCTTTAGGTTCCTCAAGTCTTTAGCACTTACTTTATTAAGAACATTACTACTCGACTTTAACATTGCTATATCGAGACAGGAAAAACAATGACCAAACTAACTGAACATTTGAGTAACTACTTCCTGTTAAGGAAAGATTTTTAGACACTGTAAACTGGTGGTTTCCCATAAGCAGAGCAAATCATGGAGAATTAGGTTGTGGTAAAATGCTGAAGTGGAAGAGATCAATGGATTAGTATATTTTTTGTTTAAATTCATCACCATTCCCATTAAACTGTATTTAACCAAGTAATTTAATGGACAGGAGTATAGTCCGCATTTCTGAATTGAAGATCATCTTTCTGCCTGTAGCCTCCCTCAGCATAGTCCTCCATTTCAATGTAATCACAACTTTTGGGTCACTATGAAAAATACAACTGTGTAATGTCACATTTGCAGTTGTAGAAGTCTTCACCACATCAGAAGCTGTTTGATTAAATTGAAAGAAATTATGAATATTTGCTTAACATACATACCAGCACATCTTATTTTATCTTCTTAGGTCAAAAACAAATGTTTATAATTAATTCTTATAGTGTAAGAAAGATTAAGCAATTTAAATATCTTTTCTTTGCAATAATTAAATGACAGGAGAGACAAAACAGGGACAACAAAGAAGAATAATGTTAATGTATGGAATCCACATGGAAAATGCATTAGCAAATGTAATAACTTACAAATAAACAGAGGTTTTAAGAGTTGTAATAAAAAACGTTCCTTTAGTGGTTGGACTTTTGAGTAATTTTAGTAGTTCATTTGAAGAAATGGAAACTGATGCCAGAGTTAACCATAGTTCATACAGGTGACATGTATAAGCAGGAGTAGAAGATAGACAACTGATAGTCTTGGTTTCTTCTGTAGCGGTATTTATATAGTTTATGCACTTTTAGAAAGTATGTAAGATGGCAAGAAATAGTTGATAAAAAATGTATAAAGAAAAATGGACATAATTTAACTCTTTCAGGCTTGTCCTTATGTTATCAGAGTAGCATCTGATTCTGTTACTTTCTGTTACACTTTGTAAAGTGAGGAAATGCTCTTCCTGTTCCAACCATATTTGAGGAGCTGCTATCACTCAGAAGTGATGGTTCCTGCCCTCATTAGAACAGAAACACATAAAATGGCCACATACAGAAAAATGCATTTAACAGCTCAGTTACTAGATCTTCTAATGCAAGTGGCTGAATACTTTTATTGGTATGTGGCTATTGTAAATTTATAAACTGCATACTTTATTCAAGCACAAGTCCTGCACGAGCCTCATAATAACCTCACTAAATGGCATCATACGCTTCTGTGTAGTATGGCTTGTTGACCAAGAATTGGAGAGCTCCAAGAAATAATTTTAAAAGGTTGTGGAGATCCTGAGGATTCTACTGAGTTTTAAATACCTAACATGCACTGATATGAGTATGATGAGGAAAGCAACTGCAGTGTGTTCGGTGGCTACCCTCATCAGAACCTTTCTTCACCTGCTCCCCAGACAACAATTTTTGTAGTGGTATGAAAGGGTGTGGAGGTTTAGGAGAGGCACTACACCCTTGTACACACCATGACATAAACATACACTTGCAGTGTGCTTACATTTAAATCATATTCCAAAAACACAGTTACTCAAATTCAGTACATCTGCCCAACAAAATAAATAAATAAATGATCTAACTCTATGAATTAAAGAAGAATACAGATCAAGTCAATAACAGTATTTGCTAACCTACTGGATGCAGTAAAATTATTTAATCGGTGATGAGCAGTGCATGGTAAACACACTGTCCTTTTATCTGTTTAATTTTCAGTCTTCACCCTCTATATTAACGAATATGTCTGTTTCTTTCAACAAATCTTGAATCCCTTCACTGGTTTTAAGTTCACAACATCGTCAGCTGATTGTTACAAATACAACCTAGTACTGATTCCTGAAAATATCCCCAAAGCAAAAGTTTTGGAAGATTTATCAAAGTTTTACGGAAATAATAAGACTAAAGCAGAAAATGCAACACAAATTAATCATAAAACCTAAAGTGAAGGACAGCGTTTAGGTATATATGTTTACACTTTATGTGGCTTGTAAGCAATCTCTGTCAAAGAACCAACAATCTGTCATGAAATTGTCATACAAAAATTGAGGAAAATGTTTAAACATGTTGCACTTTAATACAGAGTATCTGCATTTCTAGAAATACATATCTCTTTGGCACAATTGTGTAACTAAATGGCACATCCAAATTAATGTTTTGTGTGTTTCTATGCTCATCAACTATTAATAGGCTATCTTTTAGATTCATAGATTAGTAGTAAGCTAACTGTCCCCAGGGACCATTTTAAGCCTAGCCAATTACCCCCATGTGAGAATCAAACCCTGCACCTTGTGTTTCTAAGGTAAACACCTTAACCATTAGGCCAACCTCCCGTTTTTGATTTTCTTTCAAGCATAAGACGAGGGAAGATAAAGTATTGATATGTGTAAAGGCATCATGCCAATTGTAACCATGTTTATATGAATATCACTTCACCTATAGTATCATATAGATATAAAAATAATAAAAACGCTACACCAGTGGTCCCAGCCAAATGTTTATTCACCACAGTTTTAGAGCTTTCATTCCCAAAACACAGGACTTTCATCAGAAACTAAAAAAAAGTAACTTCCTTCCTTCTCTTTCTGAGGTTTTGGTGAATAAATGTTTGGCTGGGACTATTGGTACGGCATTTTTATTATTTTTAAGTTTACATAGTACACCATTTTGTGGTTTATTTTACCATATAGATATATTTCTGTGTAAGCTTGCATCACCTTACCTTGCAGAAATGAAATTATGCTCATTGCTAAATGAAGAAACATGCCATGAGTAAAGAAAGTATTCAGTCTATTTCTTTTTGGCCATTAAAAATGCAGAAAATAACTTCTGTAAGCAAAAGTAAAAGTTCTTCTCATTGATGTTAACTGCCTCTTTGTCTGCAGTGTCAGACAGCTGCATCATAATACTGGTTCTGAAATCCTGGACCCAGAAGAATCATTTTCTTTGGCAGTACTGTCACTACCACAAACAGAACACAGAAATTAGAAGAATGCACAGCAAGCTTTTATACTTACCACCTCAGAGCAATAATGCATTCCATTCCTTTTGGAACAACACAGAACTGATTAACAGCGATGTATAGCAAGGTCAGCTCTGTAGCCATTTGAACTACTGAGCCTAGGAACATTACAGCTATGATGCACTTATAGGTTCATAGGTGTATACTAGGCTAATGGCCCTGGGGTCTTTACAAGCCTAGCCCATAGGATTACACTGGCATCATGCCACTCGACCTTAGTTTCCAGTGCCTCTGTTGAGTAGAGCCACTGGAGTGATCCCCAGGGTGAATTTTCTATTTCCCATCCACTCATTAGCTAGTGGAATGAGATATGAGGAATAGAAGATGTTTAAGCTCCATCTTCATTATGTCACTGTGTCACCATGATAGCCTGATGGGTAGACCAGACCACAAGTTAAACAAAGAATACATATTCACCCAAGCTAGAAACCAATGAAATATATACGAAGTTCATGTCATGGCATATTCATCAAGCAGGAATAAAATAAACACATGTCTGTTTTTAATGTGTAAGCCATGGTACTCCTGGCAAATGCCTGGCTACACCCTTGATAGTGGTGCTATCAGACCCAAGCCATCAAGTTTCTAATAAGAGTTCAGCCTGCACATTTTTTGCCCTAAGAGTAGCAGCAATTGCCTTCAAAAATAGGAAAACTGGATAACTTTCCCACCAGATATATATCTCCCTTACCTATAGTTCCTGCCAGAATACTCATTGCCAAGTCCATCAGGCCAGAGGAAGTGGATTCCCTTAAGAATGTTGGTGCTACATGATTGTGTAAGGAAGAAAGGCATAAATCTGATGGAATAGCTCAGATTTCTCCAGCTCTTACTGTAAACGTAGCCATCTGAAAACTGATTATGTTAAATTAGGTATGAAGTACAGGCTGCAACCTAGTGTTTGCACCATGTGGGCTGCCACCTCGTGTTTTCACTATGCAGACTGCCACCTCATGTTTAGACCATGTGGACTGCCACCTCATGTTTAGTACAGCAGGCTGTCACCTCATCTTTAGACCATGGGGGCTATGTGGGCTGCCACCTCACATTTATACCATGTTGGCTGCCACATCATGTTTGCACCAAGCGGGCTGCCACCTCATGTTTAGGCCATGCAGGCTGCCTCCTCATGTTTAGAATAGCAAGCTACCACCTCATGTTTAGACCATATCAGCTGCCATCTCATGTTTAGAATAGCAGGCTACAACCTCATGTTTAGAATAGCAGGCTACCACCTCATGTTTAGACCATGTCAGCTGCCATCTCATGTTTAGACCATGCAGGTTTCCACCTCATGTTTACACCATGTGGGCTGTTACCTCATGTTTACACCATGTGGGCTGTCACCTCATGTTTACACTACGGGGGCTGTCACCTCATGTTTACACTATGGGGGCTGCCACCTCATGTTTACACCATGGGGGCTACCACCTCATGTTTAAACCATGGGGGCTCCCACCTCATGTTTACACCATGCCTACTGGTCATGTGATGCCAGGAACCAAGCACACACAAAGGTGGGATCCATATACAACTCTGAAAAGTATTCTAAGAAACTTAATTGTATACCAGCCTGTGACAATGTGAGGTATTGCCAGCTATGCCAAGAGAAGTAGGGCAGTGGAGTGTAACAGAGATAGAAATCCAGACCCCAGAATGAATATGTTTCCTGTGTGCACTTAAGGGAAATTGTGCTTGATGCAGACAGCTGCATCTGTTAATACTTTGTGTATCTATTTTTGTTCCAAGTGAATGTCCCTCTCCAGTGTCAGTGGTGAAGATTCAGGCTACTTGATTACAGGCCCAGAGAGGGGACATCACACAGGCAATGAATAAAGCAGGAAATTTAACCCCCCTTTACCTGCAGCAATCTGGACAGATAACAATCCCTAATGGTCTTTGAGTGGCTTTCTTAGCAATCTTTTGCAGCCATACTATTGTAGGTCTTCCCCAGGTTTTGCTAACCCCTTAACCAACAAAATTGGTGTGGACAAGTCATTAGAAATTAAGTAGGTGTCAGACTGATAGATCAATGACAAGTCATCATCTTTTAATCCCTTGTCTATCAGGCCAAGCATACTTTCTGCAGTCCATTATTTCCCCTTCCATATAGCTATCTCAAAGACCAAAACAAGAACAAAATGCTAGCAGTTTAATTTGCCTCTCCTTCTTGTAGCACCAATTATTGCTACAGGCAGTGTGAAAACTCTGCTGCACCCATTAACCATTGCCAATCATCATGATATCCAGCCCACCTCTTAATATAATCATGGCACACCAATGAGTATGTTAAAATATCAACAAGTTTCTGTCCAAAAAAGCAAATGTTGCGCAGATTCACAGATTTAAGTTACTTGGCAAGATAGTCAATCCTGACAGTTTCATGAACAGCAGAGAACAGTGTCTTTAAAGAGGCCCTACCTTCTAATGTGGCAATGTATTACTTTTCCTCTACCTGTTTACAGATTTCTTGAACTTGTTTCACAAAGAGTGGGAGACCAGGTGGCTGAAAGCTTGGGTGGAACATCCAAAATTTGATGTTGACAGCATACAGGGTGTTCTTCATGTCTATGCAGAATTTTTGTTTTCAGTTTCCTTTGCAACTTAAGTCAAATGAACCAGGAAGAGTTTTGCACCATTCCAGACAAGTTGTGATAACTATTAGAGCCTTCTCGATTACACTTGTTTGTTTACATGTTATCAGTTTAGTGATCATCTCTCCGTGTGCTCAGCACCAGGAAGAGTTTTCACTTTCAGAAAGCGCTGTGATCTTTCCAGGATGAAATGGCACTGTAGGGAGAGTATCCTAATAATTTTAACTGCAAATCCTGGATGAAATAAATTGTGTCACTACCTTCAGATTTCTCAAGGAGGTCAACTGTAATGTATTTTTCCTGCCAATATGCATCCTGATCTTCTAGCTAGGATTCCAGATTTCCCTTCTTTCATTTTGTACTTGAAGCAGGTCTTCTTTTCTGGGACAATCTGGAATTCCTTAAATCTGAGAATTTAAGTTGCACATGGTTGTACAGCTCATTTTTTTCTTAAAATCTGTGTCCTAATACCCAACCAAGGCTGTAACCTCTTATAGGTATTTATTTTGTTCTTTTGTTTTTTATAGATATGCATCCACTTAACAGCTGAGCAGCTTAGCTGTCTGTAAAGAAATATTTGTAACTGACAAATAATTGCTTTGAGTTTCTTGTATTTCCAGAGTGACATCTTCTTTCAAATAACTTTGCTATCCATTTGACTCTCTGCTTTATGCAGTGGCTTGTTTGCTCTGTGGTTAGTGTTTTCCTTCTCTTTCTTCAGATTATTCATTCCACCATTTCACTTACTACAGAATGTGAGATGTTCAGTGCCGCATGTCTTGTGTACTCAAATGAGACACTGAGGCACGAGATGGGTTCAAGTAATTTATTGTACATAAACACATTAGGAGCTGTGTGATGACCGTGCCCTGGCCCAGCAATCAAGGAGCCTCAATCCTCACCACTAACACCAAGAAGGTCATCTCCTAGAAGAGGAAAGGATAACTAATACACACAGTAAAGTACAATTTCCCTTAAGTGCACATAGAGATCACAGTCAGTCTGGGGCTGGTTGCTCCCTTGCTCACCAGGTCCACAATAAGACTCCCCACTGGCACAGCTATAGGGTCCAGGTCTCAGCCTAGCTGGGCAAGCTAAAACCTCCAGTACCCTCTCTGTCCAACCAGTGCTTTGTGTCCCTGCCCAAGTAGCTGACACAACACGCACACACTTTGAGGTAAGTATTTATACACCTTCACACACACTCCAGGGAAAGCCTGACACAGATTCTCCAGCTGTGCCCCTTTATCCAGACCATATGGTAGTAATCCCTACCACCACCTAGCTAATAATATCAGCTACTAAAAAGCCCTTAAAAGGGTGTCCAATTATTACTGTGCAATATTATTTTCCAATGATAATGTGACTATTCAGTCTAGGCTTATTGAAAGGGCTTAGACAGTAAACACTATAAATATATAATGTACTCTAAAGCATAATTTATCTCTACATAAACCAGCCACGGGTAGAAGGTTCTAAAAATATTTAATAATAAATAATTAAAACATAAGACAAAACTACTACACCACAGAGATATCTAAGAGTTCAGAGATCACACAGAAACTTAAAATAATACAGTAGGACAGGTCTGATTTCAAAGAAAAATACCTAATTAATCTTTACTAGCTTTAACTATTCCTACAATAAATCACAGTGCTAAAACTTACATGTGAGCATAAGGCAGAGTGCTGATAAGTTAGATATCCAAGATCAAAATGATACCTAGTTTCTCACTGAACAATAGTTTTTAAACACTAACCAACAGCTCTGCTGAGGGCCTCCCAAATTACATAATTTTGACACTTAGGTTTTTCCAGTATTCATATTGCATCATCTTGACACCTGGTCTGAGTTCTCAGGCTACAAACTGCATTATTTAGCAAGCTAACACCTGCTCAGAAACTTACAACAACATAAGTCATTTCACATGTATACTCTAACAGAAACCAGAGCAATAAAGTACATTCCACATCTAAATTCTGGTCATAAACTTTAGCCTTAAAACAATGGGCATGAAACCTTCATCCAGACTCACTGGAGCTGAATTCTAACATGAAAGGGTCACAACATGCTTCACTGGGCCAGTAGAGTGCAATGTTGTCACATATTTTGCAGTTCCAAATTTCACAGTATTCTTTTACACTCAAGAAAACATGCCTGTATTTTTACATGTATTTACAAATGCCAGAATTATATATCAAATTCTATTTGACTAGGCAGGCAACCTTCGCCCATCTCTCCCTAATCGTCACAAGCTGTAACTGAAACATATACTTTGAACTTCGTATGTTTACTGACTCACTCATTACTTCTAAGACACTCACATGTGCATCTTCATTCAAGCTTGTACTCTTTCTGAATGACTATACAAAATGGCACTGATCTCCACATACTCAGTAACTTACATGCACATGCTCTCTTGTGGGGAGAGGGCTGAAGTTCTAGAATCCCTCAATGTGTAGTTTAAGTGCTTGTTTGTGAAGTATTTCTAACTATGTTATATCCATTCCCATCCTGGACAAATTCAGAGGTTTGCAACTACATATACCAATCCCTTTTCTTCTGGATGCTAGTCAACGATAGAGCTAAATACCTAACTTCTACATCACATACTTAGCCAGTCACTGAATCCCCTATAGCAAACTAATCTAATTTCATATTAGCCTTAGATGAGTTGTACCTCTATGAAGGTTACCATGTGTGCTGTCTGCTAGAAGCTGTTCCCCAATGCAACAAATTCCTTCTTTAGTACCCTTATTCCCAGCCAAATAATTTGTACCTGGCAGACAGTGACACTGTTCCCTTTCCTCAAGTAACATTTACCTTACATTGAGGATGTCCCTCAATTCTCTTACTGCTGTGGCACCAGAAAGATACACTACCTTATTCCACCATTCTTTCCCCTGGATTTGCTCCCTGACAGCCAAATCCCCCAGCAGAGGATGTTTCCTCCCCTGTAGAACTTTTAGCTACCAAATTGTGATTCTGAATTCTTAAGACTCCCATCCTTCTTCCTGGGCTCCTGCCTTAGTCCTTCCATAGTAAAGTTCTGGTCTTCCAAAATGGCAGATGAACTGTGAAGCATTATGGCTGATGGAAGAATCCACTGGTCCTTTTCATTGTCCTTCCTTACATCTGTATGGCAAAATTTAAAGCAGTGGGCAGTGTAGGAGGCCTGGATGTAACAAAATTATCTTCTTTACATTTCCAGGTAAGCAATTTGTCCCTTTCTTTGCCGATGCCTATAAATAGGAATTCAGGACAGAAGAAGGATTGCAATGTAATAGAAACTACTTTTGTCCTGAACTACAAAAATTTAAAGCCAGAAACATTACAATGGCAAAAATGGTCAGCTTTTCTGACTGTAATGATAAGGCAAGGGAACAAAGGAAGGGAATCAGAAAATGACAGAAATCCAGAACTAAAGCTGAATTTAGTGCTCACTATGGAAGGTGTATGTGCATGTGTGCATATTGGGGTGGGGAAACTGTAGCTTAGGTGTATACCAAAGAACATGGGGTTGCATAAACTCCTTCTCATTTCCAAAATTCAGTTTGCTTCTTTAATTTGTGCATTGGAACAGTTCCTTCTCTATGAGATTGGAGGGATGTATTTGTACCTCCCTTTTACATGGCTAAAGCGAGTCAGAGTAAAAACATAACACAGGAATTTTCCCTCTGATTTTTCTTTATAATACCCTTGTTAATCTCACAGTGATGCTTGGAGTACTTTACCTTACCGTAAGAGACAAATGAATACCATCAGAGCTGATGTCATTGTGACTTAATAGTCCACCTAGAGGGAAGCGCAGGTAGATCTTCTGGTATTCTCGTCAACTTAATGATGGTAATTTCAGCAAGCACAGTTACTTCAAATCCATATCACTGAAAAACACTTTTTTGCAGGGAGCAAGTTCCCCGTACCACATGTGTGTGTGTGTGGGGGGGATATGCTAACTCCATGGTTAAAGGCAACCTTAATGATGACAGAATGTGGTTTTCAGTAAAATTCATTCACAATAAAAGTACTCACAGAAATAACTGTCACACAGACAACTGGCTGCCATATTTACAATAAACTGGGAATGCTTGATGTATGTACAGCATAGTTAATACTAGCTGGAGCCCAAGTCAATGAGTAACAACAAGCTTCCAAATACATTGCTTCTGCTGTATTCTAAATACTTTATTTTTCTCTAGTATTCATAAACATGCTTTTAAAATACTGTTGAGATGCTAGAATCTCTCAGTTTCGCTAACATTTTTTTCCTCTCTGTAAAACTCTCAAAAACTGATCATGTAAAAATAGGAACTGCACATTAGCCAGTTAAATGCATCTTACAGCTGTCAGAACAAAGCCCGAGGCAAGACAGCCAGAATATCTCTGCAGTAGCATCATCAAACATTGAGTGAGGAAGGAAAGCAGTAAATTAGAGGTAACAAAAGTGTACCCACTTCGGACCGATAAAAAGGCAAGCTAAGCAGGGTCAAGCAGAATGCTCTAACTCAGAACCATCAGATAACAGCAGTCAAAAAACATAAATAATAATGAGGGTTTTCAGAAACTACACTGTAGTTTTTGTCTGTTTTCTGTGTATTTCATATTGTCCCACAGGGTTTCTTTGGGTTTTGTTGAAATTCGTTGCTATAGTGTGATATTTTTATATCTGAGTAGGCAGGAGAAAAGCTGCCAGCTGCCTGCAAGTAACATCTACATATTTAATGAAGACCTTCGCTTCAACCCCAAACAAGCCCAAACTCCTCACTTTTCAGCGTGATTTTGCTTACTAGACACACATCTCCCCTTCCCCCACTAGTCATTATTATGTCATTATGTAGCAGTTCCCTGACTGTGACTGCATGCTGGGGAGGGAGTAGTTCTATTCTTTCTATCCGTGTGTTGCTGTTCCACATCTGTATCATAAGTATGTCTGCAGCTGACAGAGGAACCAAGAGAAAGATGAGAGCAAACCCCCACAAAAATGTGAATTTACTGTTTTGCAGAGTGCTCTTTAACAGGCTACAAAAGACAGAATAAAAACTGTCATCTGTTCTCTACTTTTTCCTGGTGATTCACACCTCTTCTCTGAAATGCCCCTTCATCCTTCATGTTTGCCTTTTTACCTACCTTTCTTCTGGACTTTTTGGCTGTCACCATGGTTAACAACCCTGTCATGAAAGGGTCATCAACAACAAAGCAAACTCTTCACTATCCAGCTTCATTACTCAGGGTTCCTTGGACAGAAATAGAAAATATTTCCCTTTGTTCCTTGCTGTTGCTGTCTGTGCTGCTGACATTGTAGGAGTACTTTCATGTTCTCAGCAGAAACAAAATGGATGGACTCTGTTCTTGGAAAGCAGAAACAGTGTTACTCACTGATCTTCAAACCTGTTTATTATTGCAATAATAATAATAATAATAATAATAATAATAATTCTTCTTCTTCTTTCGGCTTTTCCCATTTAAGGGTCGCCACAGCGGATCACCTGTCTGCTCATGATTGGCAGTGGAGTTTTACGGTGTTGAGTTGCCAGCCCTGCACCCAACCTTCCACAGAAGGCACACACATGCACACACTCATGCCTAAGGCCAGTTTAGAGTGTCCAATCCACCTACAGCATGTCTTTGGGATGTGGGAGGAAACCGGAGCACCCGGAGGAAACCCACGCGACCACAGGGAGGACATGCAGACTCTGCACAGAAGGCACCCCAGCCGAGAATAGAACCAGAGAACCTCTTGCTGTGAGGCGGCAATGCTAACCGCTGCACCACCGTGGCGCCCAATAATAACAATAATAATAACAACAACAGAGTATTTTACAGAGGTTGTGAGAAATCCAGATAAATACTATGCAGAATGTGTCTTCATCAGTGGATGATTGAGTATCCTAGCATGTGGCACACGTATCAGTGACCCTACCTATAACCCCATAAGGAGCTTAGCAATCTAGTTGGACTACTGACACGTGCAAAGTGCTGCACTTGGCATATGATAACAGAGGAAGCATTATAGCTGGGATGGCAGCCACATGGCAGGGCCTGTAAGTTGAGGCCTACAGTCAACCACATGGCAGGGCCTGTAAGCTGAGGCCTGCAGTCAGCCACATGGCAGGGCCTGTAATCTAAGGCCTGCAGTCAGCCACATGGCAGGGCCTGTAAGCTAAGGCCTGCAGTCAGCCACATGGCAGGACCTGTAAGCTGAGGCCTGCAGTCAGCCACATGGCAGGGCCTGTAAGCTGAGGCCTGCAGTCAGTCACATGGCAGGGCCTGTGAGCTGAGCAGGGCTTGGGAACTGAGGCCTGCAATTAGCAGTTAGCCACATAGCAGGGCCCTGCAACTGAGAGACCTTAAACTATTTTTAGTTACATGGGACAAAGAATGATTATGATTTGAGAGTCAAGGCAACATCAATTCTAATACTGTGGTCATTGTACCTAGCTAGTTAGTCTGACCTAGCGGATGGTCTCTGATACCAGCTACAGTAGGCTATGATCCTAGCTTAAGTGGCCGTAACTAAATTAAGTTATATTTATAACTAAGATAGTTGATGCTGCTAGTTACAGCAGGCGGTGATCTTCACTAAAGTAGCTAACTAAATTAAGCTTCAAGTCGAACTAAGGTAGTCGGTAACTGTAACCAAAGTGATCAGTAAATTTAACTATATTAAGGGTATTCCAGCAGGTTAAGTGGGATTAAGAAAGAGCTCTAATTTCAGTTACAACAAAGGAAATTCCTGTAAATCAAGGACATATTCCTTGGAGCTTGGAGTAGTGAGCTCAGAGGCCTAGTGGCACATATACTATTGGCAGGGTCTAACTGGTGAGTCACATGGCAAGGCCTGCAGCCAAGGCCTGAAAAGGTTGTCGCGGTCAAGACCTATTACTAATAACAATAATACAAAAAAAAACCAGCACAGGCTAACAGTGCATTTCTTTTGTGTTTCATGAATTAGATGGATCATCAAATGCAAGCACAAATGCAGGCCATGATGAGCCTAAAAGGGAGAGAATGGTGGGAGGATCTGATCCGTTAGACAATGGGGTTAAGGCATGTGCCTCAAACAGTTAATGTTCAACCTGCGAGTAACCTGTCTCCTGACCCTCAAGCAGGACCTACCACAAGGTCCCAAGCTTTAAAAGGAGGCAACAAGAATGATGATGGAAAGGACAGGAAGGTTGAGAAAGCTTGCAAACATAAGGATAAGAAGAAACATTGCAAAAAACGCAAGAGGGATAACAAGAAGGAAGGTAAGAATGAGTTTACTGGTGATCAGAAGTTTTTGAAGTGGTTACAAAGCCAAGGTTTTTTCCAGGATGATGAAGTAATGGGATATGAATCTGTCTAGTGATAGTGGTGAGGCAAGTCATGTGAGTGCATGGACTCAGGGCACTGAAAGGAGTATGGCTGAGCTTCAGGAAAAACAAGTGTCAAAAGACTTGGGTCTATTAGGGGCAGTAGAAAGTGAAAGGTTGCACTAATCAAATAAAGACATTTTAGACCAAATTGAGGCCTTGATAGTGCAACTCACAGGGAAAGAGGAAGAGGACAAATTACTGCAACAAGGGGTAAATGGTCAGGCTACAAATGAAGGGACGAGGGGAGATACAGATCATGATAAGTACTATGGTGCAGTTACTTTAGACTTGCCTCTAGGTTTTCATTTGAGCGAAAAAGTGAAACAGATTGCAAATGGGGATTTTGTGGATATAATTTCACTGTTAAACAGAGAGGATGAAGAAAAGGATAAGGATGGCAGGGCAGAACATTCAGTAGCCAAAAAAGGAAATTAGCTATTAGGAGAACATGGGAAAACTGGGTGATTGGCTATTCGATTTTATACACAAATTTTAGGAGAGAAGTGCCCTGCCAAGGCAAAGGACATGTGGACACATTTTAACAGAGTGACCACGATGAACATTGCTCAAGGGGGTCATAAGTGGTTAAGGTATGATGAAGATTACAGAAGGATGAGACAAGCATACCCAGAGAGGTTATGGGCATGGATGGATTTGGGTTTGCTGTGCTGGATAGATACTAGTGGGGAGGCAGCAACAACAGATTGTGGTTTTCCGGCTAACCAAAGCTGGTTCAATTCTTATAAGCTTGGAATGACCAGCCATTTCAGAGCAATGGAGAGTCAATGGGCTAGAACAGATGGGGGTGCTGGGAAGTGCTTTCCATATAATTTCGGTCAGTGTCGGAATCATTTTCACTGTAGATTTAAGCATCAATGCTTGGCACGTGGTAAGTTAAACCACACAGCCAAGACTTGTTTTCATCTCTCAAGTCCCCCTAACAAAAACGTCTACTTGCCAACCCACTTCAAAGGGTACGCAGGTCATCCTTCTGATGCCAATAAAAGGGGACATTTTAAAGAAGTGGCTCAAAACGTATCCAGATAGAGAAGCTGCGGAATTACTAGAAGAGGGGTTCATCAAGGGCTTTAGGATACCAGCAAAAGGAAGGAAGCAAGGGGGTATGGTCAAGAACTTGAAATCAGCAGAAGAATATCCTGACATAGTTAGGGCAAAGATAAAGAAGGAATTAGAAGTGGGCAGATTAGCAGGCCCATTTTGTCACCCACCCAAAAGAGCATTTAGAGTTTCACCCATTGGTGTAGTCCCAAAAAGGAAGCCAGGTGAATTCCGGCTCATACATCACTTATCTTACCCAGAAGGAAATTCTGTGAATGATTATATAAATGGACAAGAGACATCTGTGCACTATGCATCTTTTGACGAAGCTGTTAGGAAGGTCAAAGAAAAGGGGAGGGGGGCCCTCATGGCAAAATCTGACATAGAATCTGCTTTCAGACTGTTACTTATTGCTCCTAAAGATCAGGGGTGGTTAGGTTTGGTTTTTGAAGGTCAATATTACATGCATAAATGCATGCCTATGGGTTGTTCAGTTTCCTGTGCCACTTTCAAAAAGTTTAGTACCTTTTTACACTGGATGGTGGCACAGAGGCTAGGGGAGGACAGCGTCATTCATTACTTGGATGATTTTTTATTTGTAGGGAAGGAAGACACAGGGGAATGTCAACAAGCGTTAGACACATTTGTACAGATTTGCAAAGAGTTAGGGGTGCCATTAGCAATGGATAAAACAGAGGGCCCAACAAACAGACTGTCATTTCTAGGTATAGAAATTGATAGCTGGAATGGTCAATGCAGGCTTCCCATTGACAAGGTGCAAACATTGCGTTTACTATTAAGTCAAGTGTTAAGTCAGAATAAGATAACCCTCAAACAGTTGCAAGAATTAGTAGGGCTGATGAATTTTGCATGCAAAGTGATCCCCATGGGGGTGCTCATTTATGAGGCATTTGGCTGCTAAAGGTTCTGGGTGCACAAAGCCACACCACTGGATTAGGGTTTCACAGGGCATGAAGGAGGATTTAGGCATGTGGTTGAGTTTCTTATCAGATTACAACTGGACAGCAATTTGGCAGGAGAGAGACAACCAACTACCACTTCAGTTGTTTACAGACACAGTGGGGGGATTTGGTTTTGGGAGTTATTTTCAAGATCAGTCATTCAGCGTGGCATGGCTGACTCATGTGAAAAATAAGTTATGCATTTCAATTGCTGAAATGGAATTTTTTCCAGTAGTGGTTGCATTGGAAATATGGGTTGTGCAAATGAAAGATAGAGTAGTTTGGCTCCACTCTGACAACAATAGCGTAGTACACATAGTCAATAATCAGCGGGGGGGGGGGGAGTGGTAGGCAGGATGATGAGATATTTTACTTTTAAGTGTTTAACATTAAATGTCACAGTGAAGGCACAACACATTCCAGGCATCGATAACTCATTGACAGATTCTATTTCTCGTTTGCAGTGGTCTCGTTTCCGGTTATTGGCTCCAAATGCGAATCCTTCTCCGGTTCGAGTGCCCGATCATTTATGGACTTTATGGGCAGATGAGAATGGTGGCTAATGTGTAATGCCCTTAGTGGAAAGACAAGTGTAAGGTACAATAAATGTATACAGCAATTCTTGCACACCAGATTATCCAGAGGCTGGGAACAAGTTTGGCCAATTCCATCTTACCAAGTCAGGGCTTACATTTTGATAATGAAAGAAAGAGGTTGGACTTTTAGAAGGGCAAGAAACACATTGTCAGCTCTGAATTGGTTTCATCAGGCTTTGGGTCTGAAGGATTTAGCTAACACATTTCATTTACGGACAATGTTTTAAGGGCTGGGGGGGAAACAAACACCCAAGAGGCTTGATAAGAGGTACCCCATAAGTCCAGCGGTGTTACGTAAACTGTGGCTTGCAGTTTCAAATGTTTGTTTTTCTTCTTATGAGGTAGCATTATTTAGGGCTGCCTTTCTGCTAGCTTTTTGTGGGGCATTTAGATGGTCTGAAATTATTCAACCAAAGAAGAAGAAATTTTACCACTGGCACAAGTACATTTGCTTGGGGAGGACACTTGGGTTTATGTAGCTAAATCCAAAATGGATCAAGAAGGCAAAGGTCAGTGGGTAAGAGTGGTAACCCCAAAGGTTTTGGAATGGGACTTGACGAAAGTGCTACTAGAGTACCGAGACTATAGGGGTAGGTCAGATGGGCCATTCTTTTGTCATCAGCAAGGTGAATCTCTGACACAGTATCAGGTGAGAGCGGTTTTAGAGGAGGCAATCAAGTTGAGTTAAATATACATTACATTCCTTTCGAATAGGTGCAGCCTCATTTGCACATGCAATGGGAACTTCACAGACTGACATTATGAAGATGGGCAGGTGGAAGTCCAATGCTTATAAAGGCTATGTAAGGTGTAAATGGCTTTAACTCTTGTCCTTTATATTTCAGCTTTCACATCTTTGGATCAGAAATACATCTGGATAGTGGGTCATTCTTTCATTCGGAGACTCCATGTCTTTGTCCAGGGCAGGCGGAGCTTCTCCTTCCAAGGAGGAAAATGAGCTTCTTGGAAAGCAATTTGGTTTGGGGTATTAGGAATGCGGTGGCACCATCTCAGGGCAGTACTACAGCAAGTTGCAAGAAGCAATAAATCTCCTACTGCCATTTTATTGCACCTAGGGGGTAATGATATTTGTCAACATCCAATAAAAGATCTAATTGGTTTGATGGTACAAGAGATATATTGCATGCATGAATACTGGCCACAAGCTATTATCTGCTGGTCAGAAGTGGTACAGAGAAAGAAATGGAGGGGGGGGGGCTAGGTCCATTAAAGCTGTGGAGAGAATGAGAAGGAGAATTAATAATTCTATGGATAAAGTGTTAAGGGACATTAACGGGTTGTACATTCCTCACCCTGGCATTCGGGTCTCATGGCCAGACAGGTAAGATAAGGACGGGGTTCATTTATCTGAAGAAGGTTTGGGGATTTTTTTATAAGGAATTGCAAGCTGGTTTAGCTTTGAAGGGCATTCACTTAGGATAAGTTGAGATGTGCTGGTGGAAGGGAGGAATATTCCTCCCTTCTGTGGTGGAAGACAGGAAAGGTTAGGGAGGCCAAGGTAAATGGGGGGTGTCACAGGACTCTTCAGCTGGACCTTCCACAGGTTAGACAGCCCCAAGGGATTGTTGCCAGGGGACTTATCAGCCCGACAATGGCTCCTTGGCAGATTGTAAGGCGGCCCAGAGGTATTGTGATGAACTGTGAAATGAAAAAGCTGTTATGATGTGGGTATGTTGAATCAGAAGGGCCGGATATCGATGTACTGTCTGTTGTCCTGTAGGTTTAGGGGAATGCTATGAAAGAAATAAAATGGCCTCCTTGACATTCCTGCCTTGCGCACATCTCATAATAATTGGCTTCTATTTAAGTAAATGGCAATAAACACATGGCTGTGGCCATTTAATCCATCTGAGGTCTGTGTTTTTTATTGAATATGCAGCTTGTGGCAACCCTGAATTGTAAAGCATGCAACCTCGATACATTTATTGTCAATGGTGCCAGTGAATGATAATGTTCTGAGCTGGTTTTTGGATATGGCTCAAAGGTTGATATGGATCATTAAATTAATTATGAACACTATTTGATATGGAACATGTAATTAATTGAACTCTGTTAAATGTTTTCTAAAAGATCATTCTGTTGGCATCAGTGGCAAGGTAAGATATCGGTTCACTAAACTTTATTAAAAGCAGGTAGAGCTGTACCAATCTCAGACAACAATGGCTGGCAAGCCAATCGCAGCAAGCCGTCATTTGTCTGAGGCAGGTCAGCTCGGACTCAGGTTTCAGTGGGGGGAGGGGGAGGTGGAGAACAGGTAGGGTCAGTATAGGTAGGAGGGCTGAGGTGGGCTGGGCTGTCCAGGGGAAGGGTTGAAAAAGCTGGGAACAAAGTAAATCAGTCTTTTCAACCTCTACCTTGGCAGCTTGTCCCACCTTATCCACCCCCTCATAAAAGCAGGGGTGTACTTGTCAGTTAGTTTAGGACCAGGTAAGGTACTTAGGGAACCCGGTGACCTACAAAGGTGATCGCACTAGGGGTCGTGAAGGAATTTCCTGTTTTTGCCTACTGGGTTTTTCAGGTTTTTGTCTTCTCCTCCAGGTAAGGTAGACAGGTTAGGCTAGATTGTCGCAGTCATGTAAGTGAAAGACAGGAAAGGTTAGGGAGGCCAAGGTAAGCAGGGGGGAGGTCACAGGACTCTTCAGCTGGACCTTCCACAGGCCAGACAGCCCCAAGGGATTGTTGCCAGGGGACGTATAAACCCAACAATGGCTCCCTGGCAGATTGTAAGGCAGCCCAGAGGAATTGTGATGAATTGTGAAATGAAAAAGCTGTTATGATGTGGGTATGTTGAATCAGAAGGGCCGGATATCGATGTGCTGTCTGTTGTCCTGTAGGTTTAGGGGAATGTTATGAAAGAAATAAAATGGCCTCCCTGACATTCCTGCCTTGTGCACATATCATAATAATTGGCTTCTATTTGAGTAAATGGCAATAAATACATGGCTGTGGCCATTTAATCCATCTGAGGTCTGTGTTTTTTATTGAATATGCAGCTTGTGGCAACCCTGAATTTGTAAAGCATGCAACCTCGATACATTTATTGTCAACGGTGCCAGGGAATGATAATGTTCTGAGCTGGTTTTTGGATATGGCTCAAAGGTTGATATGGATCATTAAATGAATTATGAACATTATTTGATATGGAGCATGTAATGAATTGAACTCTGTTAAATGTTTTCTAAACGATCATTCTGTTGGCATCAGTGGCAAGGTAAGATATTGGTTCACTAAACTTTATTAAAAGCAGGTAGAGCTGTACCAATCTCAGACAAGTAAAATGTAGTAGAATGCTTGGATTTAGTTTCATGGCATAGAGACCAGACAAAAGGGGGTCACCTCCACCCCTTTGTTATCCGTCTGCAGTAACGTCCATCTGCTTATCCCCTTCTTCTTGCTCTCTATTCTTGTAATACCTTCCTATGTGTTTCCCCACCCCATCTCAAACTAGAGAAATTTGCTATGTTAGTTACAATTAGAATAATTGCTCAGTACCTGTAGATTTTACTTAATAATTAGCATTAGCCTAAAAACAATATGTCTTTTTGTAACATTAATACTGATGGTATGTAAATGTTTATTGATCCCTCCCTGACAGTTGTTTTGACACGTTGCTTTTGCTTTCATTATCTTGTACATATGTATCTGGTCTACAGCTGTACTTGTATTATTTGTTCCAAACTCCTTTTCGTGGTTTCTATGACCACTGGGCAAGTCCGAAAAGGGTCCATTGTGACCATCACTCCACCATGGAGAAACAAATTCAGATAAATAAGTAAATAAATAAATGATTGCATCCTGCAGGATGGTGACACTGCAGCTGCAGTACTGTCTACAGTTGTTAAGACTATTCAGAGATAAGGAAACAGTTCTACTAGACAGGATTCCAGCAAGGCGACCAAGGCAGGGCAGCCATGGGGATGTGAAGAAAGTCTAAAGGAACTCTCCAATATTCTGGAGGTTAGAAAAGACAGTAGAGCTGTCTACAGTTAGAAAAGGTTATAAAGGAGGAATACAAAGGGGATAAAGATCAGAAGTAAGAATGCAGAGAGTCTGAGGCCATCATCAAAGGACAGAGATAGCTAGTTTCAATCATCACCTAAGGAAATGTTATTTCATGGAAAGATGGTGGATGCATGGGCTGGGCTACTAGACCTGGTAGTTCAGATCATGAAAACAGATTTCTTTAGAAATGTATGGAATGTATGGGGGCAGGGGGGAGAAGAAAGAAGGGCAGATGCAGGACCTTCTTGCATGCATTAATCAGACTAGACAAAAGTGGTATCCATTTGTCAATTGTAATATCTATGTATATGTATGTATAACACATTTCCTGCAGGGAACATTATGTGCCTTCTGTGCAGTAGTGACAGCTGAAGAGGTATGTGGCAAATAATTTATCTTCCATCTTCTGTCTGTCTCTTCTTCCTGGACCCAGGCTATCAGTGTCATGTAAAATAAGTATACTATGGCCTATGGTTGCCTTTAGTTTCTTCTTATCTTAGTTCTATTTCTTTTTGTAGAAGGTATCTATTTATCTATAGCATAGACTCATCTTCCTTTCTCCAGTGGCCACTTCCATGGCAGAGATATTGGGTTATCCTCTCCCTATATGGACCTAGAGCCAAAGATAGTTGTACCGTAATAGTATTTTGAGCTGTGCTGTGATACTGATAAATAGATTTCATCTATCCCTGCCTATTCTGAAGTAAAACAATCAGTCATGTTTGCACAGTGATACATAGCACTGTATGCAGAAGTAGTCCGCTCTTTCTAGTCATTAATGAGGCCAGATCAACTCCTTCTTGTAGTGCTGAGTGCCATGTGCAGCACAGTCTGACAGTGAGCATTACATCCCATGTACATTAAGTTACTGAACTGTTTCTCCTCTTATGCCTTTTGACTGTATATTTTTATAATAATGACTTCCGTGTAAATTCTTTTGAGAATAGGATCCTCAGGCTAATTAAAGGCCTATTTGAATCAAGTCCTCGTGCTTTGGGATGCATGGCACTAACTGACCATATCTGCAAACTCTATTTTCCATTTATAGCTCTTGTAAGGAGGAGATGACAGCCTTCAACCCCTACATATGTATTCATCTTACATGTGTTAATTGAGTGGGCACAATAAACATGGACCCTTTTCAAGCATGACCTCTGCCAATTAAGCAGCGAGTACAACAGTTTTACTGTAGCAAGAAAAAAGAAGTAGATTTGAAAAACATCAGTTGGGCTTCTTTCTATACAACACAATTTTAGAATAATATACAGAACAATGAGTTTGATGCACACAACATATTGGGTTACAAAGAGTCATTTGTATCACAATGCAATATGTGTAGTAGGTAGAGGAATGAGGTACAGTAACAGAAATTATGTGTTTTCTCATAAGCTACAGAAAGAAAAAATATATATATTTCAGATCAGGTACTGTTATAGAAGTAGTTAATCGGCATAGCTTATTGACTAGATGAGACAGTGAAACAGCAGTGACCAGTTCAGTAAAATAAACTAGTTCTAAAGAAGGGGAGGGTTAAGGAGCTATCTGTCCCCTTCCAAACAGTATTAACTGAAAATACAGCTTGTAGATATGGTTAAAGGGATGTGTATAGCAAACCTCAGGTTGTTCTATGAATTTAGTATTTAAAGTACAATGATGCCGTTTTTGTCATCTGTTCCTTCAGTATGACTTCTAGATTTAGTGTACCTCCACTCCAAAGTTATGCACAGGTGATAAGCATCACAGCTGGTGGTAATGCCTCCCTTGGGCACTGCTTCATTGCGGGGTAACTTCATCATTGATCCTAGCAGTGCAAGGCATCACCCAAACAAAGCAACAGAAGGATTCAATGTGGGGCTTCAGAGCCTGCATGTTGAACTCCCAGCATTGCCAGGTACAATACAGAGAAACTCATGATTCATTCACTTCCATAATTCTAAAGTTACAGCACTATCTGTTCAGGAGACAAGAAACTAATGACAGCAGAGTGACAGCAGGCAAAACAGTAACAATACAATAAGTACATCTTTTCACAGGTGCTACCATGCTTTAGAGTAACATTTCAACAGCAGGGCGGTAGGAATGACCATGATTTCTCTTAGCAAAGCTTAATGAAGGCTGAATTTATTTTGTTATATACTCAGCTACTACTTATAGCCTAGATCTGAAAAAGCAAGTGAGAATTAAATGGTTTAGTTAATCTAAAATACGGTGTTTTTGTAACTATTCTATGTATCAGCTGGCAGATTTACATAGAATCAAAATAACTACATTCATCTCTTCTTCTGCCTGACACCGTAGTCTTCTTTTCTAGCTAGCCCAAGCACCACTCTTGTTTGTCACAACTGTAGGCATCCCTTCTCTTGCAGGGGGAGGAGGAGTAGAAAGAAGAGGACAGTCTTTCTTATTAGTAGTTCTATGTTCAAGACATAGTAGAAAAAGTGAGACAATGGTATCATTTGTCCAGCCAGGATAGGGCTACTGCCTTTCCTTAAATGAGGCGATGTAGCCATGCATTAATGCTTGCGAAGTATGGATCACAGAGTCTTTTCCCAAATGTCAGCCAATGCCTGTGAGCATACAATCAATCATGCATGAGTGCTCACACAGACACACACACACACACACACACACACACACACACACACACACACACACACACACACACACACACACACACACGTGCGCGCACACACACACACACACACACACACACACACACACACACACACACACACACACACACACACACACACACACACTCACACTCATCTTCAAATATAAACATGTTTGACTACATACAACCCCAAAGGAAAGTGATTAGTGAAATATGTGGCTCCTGTCTTCCTAACTTGCCCTTTGTCTATTTTCAAACCTTTTCAAAGTTAGGTTACCAGCATCACAGACAAAATCATTTAGCTCTTTGTCAGAATACTTGTAATGATCTGCTTGAATCTAAAAAAAAAAATTACAGAACAGAAATTTGTTGTAATAAGTCACAACTTCATCATGTTCTATGGTTTTCCTTGTAATAGCCAAGGTTCTGAGTCACTTCTCTAATATATACTTGTATTTTGTTATCTGATAAAAAAAGAATTTTGAGAAAAAATAGTTGGTTGTGTTTTGCTGTATGCTGTTACAGTGTTCGACATTCTAGACAGAATGAGAATAAAGCTGAGCTTTGTTAGGGAACTGCTAAGGGTATGTTCCTGGAAGAGGCAATGGGGACATTAAACAATAGCCCAAAGGACAGCAGTCTAATGCAATCTAGTCTCTGCTGACAGTTCTGCCTTTTAAATCAAACAAAGATGGTTCTGCTTTCAGTGTCACATGGTAGGTTCTTGTTCATATGCACATTTTTTGGAAATGTTCCTTATTACCTAGGACTGGTATATATCAAACACAAAGGGTATGTGAACAGATGCATTTTAGCAAAAAAATATGTAATGAAGACGGTGAAACAGATGTAGTGGAATATAAAATGGAAAGATTACAGATTCATTTGAGTTTAACAAGCTGTTTGAAAGGCAATTGTTCACCCTAGACAGACTTATGCTTTAATATTTATTATTTAGTGAAAATGGTAACTACAGTAAAAAACATCTTTGGAACTCAAATGGCTATCTATGGCCATGCCATTGACCCCAGGCCTTAGAAGTGATACCATGAGGCAGAAGGCTTTGAGAAGCTGTTGCAGTGATGTTTGAATTTTGGCCTAAGAGTATCAGGGACTTTACATCCCTAGCTATATGGTTGTCTTTCTGATCATTTTACTTTCTCTCTCCCACATTCGTGAGTGGTTAACCTGAATTGTGTAACACAATACGGAACACCATTTTTTTGTTATGGTGGCTGTCTACAGCAGCAGTAGGCATGTCTAGTTTCCAATGCCAGACTGCTACTCAAGAGCATTGTTGCTTGGTTGGCACTTCAGTGGGAATCGGCAGAAAGGAGTATTTTGGTGTGTGACATTATAACCTTACTTTTTTAAAAACTACTGGCAGGATTTGTTAGAAGTTTGAGTATATTCATTGAATATAATTAATGACAGATATAGTTAATATATTTAAAAGATATGAGCATATTCAAGTTTCCTGTATATCTCACCAACAGTTCGCCAGCTTGGCATTTGTTAATCATGAATTTTTGGCACTCTTTCCAAAAAAGGTAGCCTGATCATAGTCCACACATTAATGAAACATTTAATCTGCTGGGCTGGCTTTGTAATTTCTTTAATATTTTGAATCTTTTGATGGGGCTATGAATAGGGAATCTGTTCCTTGTGTTCTCACCATTACTCTGTGCTCTGTCTGCCTTCCCACACTGGCACCTCTGTCTTCGTATCTCTCACATTGACTCATCTGGGAGGCCAGCTACTCAGCTGATTATGCCCACTGTCAAAACACTTTGAAAGATAACTGCATGCAATTTCAGAGCTAATTTTCTCCTGTATACATTGAGATTTTTTTAAATATCCAGTAATTCTATTCCCTCTGCACAGAACTTTTAATTATACTCGTGGGTGTTTCATAAAGATAATAACTACCATTTTAGAACACAGTTGCTGTTCTTGCATAGCTCCTTCCTTACTGGCAGATTTGGATTAAGGAGCTTTTTTCTTACGTTTATACAATGTATTCTCTCTGAAATGGGGGGGGGGGTGTCTGGGCTTGAACTAAAGACTATGCTTTAGTACTCACTGTTCTGCAGAAGGTGTAGTGTGGCCTCAGTGGTCTGGTGGTGTCATTGACTAATTCCTGCTTGTAGATATATGTTTTGGGGAATGAGATCAGAACATACCATACTATAGAGAAAAAGAATTAAAACATTCAGAGTACCGCATTCATGAAACAGTACTACATGATTATTATTCTGCTTTTTATCAAATATAGTTTATTAACTTGTTTATATAGCAAAATAGAAATAACTTGCACAACTTAAGGAATATCATAACCTTGAAAGAAATAATAAAAGAAAAAAATAAACACTCCTTAAATTGTGTACATGAGGTATCTAGGCACAGATATGTAACCTTAAATTATTGTTAAGCAGCTGTGGATTAAAAGAACTGGAAATGGAATCTTTAGAAAGGGATAGGAGCAAATTCCATAGAAAAAATAGGAATTGTGAGACCAATACATGCAGAATAATGTTTTGAAGAAGGAATACAGTTTAAGGGAAGGCAGGAAATGAATGAACTACATAAAGTTTGATTGACAATGACTGTATAGAAGATTATATATGATGTATACTGTTTGCAACTGAAAATATATCTATATGGTTTGTTTTCATTTATATAAATGTATGATTGCCTATGTTATAAATGATAATTCCACAGAGATTTTTTTGTTTAAAAAACAGAAAGGTGGAGATTATAGGATTAAAACAGTTCTAGGGAAAGGCTAAATGAACATCCAGAGACTGGCTTAATATAAATAGTTATATTAGTATCAAATATGAAAAGGGTAACAAAAGATTTCTCCCCATTTGTAAAATGATTTCTGAATTTTCCCTAAAGCTAATTAATGTGTGTTGAAGAATTTAGTGAAAAATCTTAACAGCGATATATTGTGAAGTGTTGTTCATAATAACACTTGACTATAGCAAAGGTTATGGTTGGTATTATGCAGTTTTCTTTGTCCCATTTTGGACCCCATATGCTTAAAATATTTTGTTTCCAAGTAAATGGAACATTCAGCAGCTGAAACTTTCTAGATTTTTTTTATTTAAAGAAGCCCACATCCCCCCATATGCTTAAAATAGAGTGTTTCCAAGTAAATGGAATGTTTAGCAGTTGAAACTTTCTTTTTTCATTTGGAGAAACCCATGCCCTCAATGCAACTTTGCTGATCTGGGGTAATATGTGATATATATATCAGTTTGCTGTATGGGATTGAAGTCTGGTGTGGTGGGTTAGGGTTGAAATCAATGCAGTTATTTAACATTTACTTTTCAAAACAGTGTAACATGCAGGTCTGGAAGCTTATTTAGTTGCAGATTTGATGTGGAACATGGACATATTTCATAGTTTAGAGCTTGACTTGTATTTCAGTGGAGAAAAGATCAAGATTTTAGATTTATTTGAAAACATCCAGTGTACCCTGCTTCTTCTTCTTTTGGCTTTTTCTCGGTTAGGGGTCACCACAGCGGATCACATGTCTGCTCATGATTGGCAGTGGAGTTTTATGGTGTTGAGTTGCCAGCCCAGCGCCCAACCTTCCACGGAAGGCACACACACGCATGCACTCATGCCTAGGGCCAATTTAGAGTATCCAATCCACCTACAGCATGTTTTTAGGATGTGGAAGGAAACCAGAGTACTCAGAGGAAACCCACACGACCACAGGGGGGACATGCAGACTTCGCACAGAAGGCAGCCCAGCTGAGGATCAAACCGGAGAACCTCTTGCTGTGAGGCAGCAATACTAACCACTGCACCACCATGGCCATCCATCCAGTGTACCCTGCTACCAAAGTATTATCTGATTTCTCTGAATCAACAGAAGCCATTCAGATTGTTCCTGCATCTCCAACCACCCAGATTAGTGTTTTTTTTATATATGTGTAGGACTAACAACAACAGGAATTTCTTGTTTAGCAGCAGAAGTAGATTATTAAAAAGGCAGTCAAGAAAAACATTTATCTCCACTGGTGGGTGAAGTTCTAACTAAGAAGCAAAGTACTAAGAACTGTAGAATCGTAAGGCATAAGTGTATGAGTTACAAAGGTAGATTTATTAGAAAAAATAGGGTTAAAAATAAAATGAAATGGAAACTAAAAAAAAGAGCAATAAGTAATCATTTAAATGCCATTTTTATTACAGCATTTAGAGAAAATAGGAATGATGCAGTTTGTGATAAATCAGTGTCCTATGTAGAAGGAGAAGTTTTCTGCCTTATGCTACTGAATGCCAGGAAAGACTCTGGCTTCCCCGAGACCCTGAACAGGCTAAAATGGGAATCAGAGAGTGAATGAAAGAATGTATGAATGAATGAGTGAGTGATTGACTACAGTGACTACAATGCTGAAATTTTCTCGAAGAGTTATGGAAAAGACAGTAGTGCTCCTCCTGAAGCTGCCTCTTTTGCCTGAAACAGGAGGTTACACATCCCCGAAAACAGATAGCTCAGACCTTCTCTCCAGCCCAAGGATCACAAGAGTCACCACCACTGCTTTAATGATCAACAGAAGGCTTCAGAAGGGTATGGGTGACAGAAAAGTGGTGCTTTTTCTTGCATTATCTCTCCATACTTACTGTAGTACCCTGAAACAGAATGGCACTTGTATGGAACCACAGACACTGGATACCATGATGGAAACTGGGATCCTCCCGAATGAAGATCTACACAATGGTAGTGTGAAAGCCTACAATAGAAAGAAATAACTTATTTTTGGGGGACTCAACTTTACATCAATAGATGTAAAGAAGGGATGGCCATCCATATGTTGTGCCTGGGGAAAAGGAGCAAATCATTGGGATCATAGAGGCAGCTGAATATGGTAATAAGCTAAATATCACTGTTCATGCAGGTAGAAATAACTTGGCTGGGAAAAATTGATCATAGTGCTGTAGGAGGTATTGGAGGACCTATGGAGGGAGTTTTTTTAATCTAACTGGGAAAAGGGCTATGGCACTGCAGGAGAAATGAAAGGAACTGGAAAAATACATTCAACAAGTAGTATACACTGTTATCTTATCAGACATGCTGCCTGTTCAAGGTTTGGCAGTGGATATTAATATGTGTCATGGCTGATTAACTGATGCAAAGCTCAGGGCTTTTGATTAATTAAGCTCTAGGTGTCTACTTGGAGAGGTGCAAGTGTTTTTTGTCATGATGACCTGTGTTTGTATGAGTATAAAACCAGAATCCTAACTGACATATTTAAGTATTTTGTGGAACTGCTGGCCCCATGGCATGGGGGAGGGGGAGCCCTGTGAACATTCCAGATGACCTGTGTTTGATTAGTGGCATGGAAATTGGAGGGATGGGACATGGGAAGGTGCCAGCTCACCCATTCTTGGAGGAGGGTCACAGCTTAGCTCTCTGTATTGGCAACGCCTGCAGAAGTGTTGTTGAATCACCTGCATTAATGAGCCTTGCAAGACCATGGTGCAACAGTGTACCACTTATTTGGGGGGTTGCATATGTGGTGGCGTGCATCCTCTGCAAATAACAGTTGTGAAGCTTGTAAACTGTTCCAGGAAGGCCTTAGATAGGCAGCCCCAATCCCTAATGTGTGGATTATGGCTCCAGCTCCTGTTTTGTTGAACTGTCACCTCAGAGGAAAAAAATGGTTGTAATACCTTCTCTTTCAGACAATGCATGAATCAAATGAGCAGCCAGGAAGGTAGGGCTAGATAACAGTGGCTAGGTTTGGGAATAAAAAACTGAAAAAAACTATTTTTTGTGCCAAGCATTTAAACTAATCTTGGATGGGCATAAAAAGATACTGATCTCTTCTCTCAAAATTCTGCTGTATCAAATGATCATAATACCAGTAGATACAACATAATCAGGACAACATTAATAGTAAATGGTGAAACTAAAGAAATATGTGTTTGACTGAGGTAAGATGGAGCAGTATAAAGAAAAAGAAAGAGCATTCGTAACAATGCTCACCCTCTAGGCAAACATTGGTCTAAACTAGTGACATTAATTAAAAGGCATTGTCTTGGCAGAGCAACAAAAACAAAAGCATGTTGTATAGAGAAGCATGACTGGGATGTACTGATGCTGCAACTTACTGCTTAAAATAGGTGCAGAGCAGATACAAACAGAAAGAGGTGTATCCTCCTGTATAAAAGAAAGGATCGAGATAGCAAAACAAGTAGGCGAGGTACTCTGTGGGTCACAACAGGGACTACAAATGGCAGCATAATCCACACAGCGTAATGCTTTATGCCTCCTTAGAGTAAGAAAAAGGTAAGAAAATGACAGAAGACACTTATTAGATGGTAGTTAAAAGAGAGCTGTTATTTATGGGAGACTTTAATAAGCCAGATACTGATTGTAGTGCTTTAACTTTGGGAGCACAAAACACCAGAATTATTTTTAATGCCCAGCAAGCTGTTGACCTCAAACAGTTGCTATAAGAATCACAAAGGAATTTGTCTTGGACGTCATAGACACAACTACTGAGAAACGGAGGATTTCAGATCCAGAAATGGACAGCCATTTTACAAAAAATAATCATCAAAACCTATTAATAGTGCAACAACTACACTTGTGACTCCCACACCAGTGAAAAATACAGTGTGAATGGCATAGAACTCATATTTCCAAGCATGGTATAATACTATTACATGTTTTGTGCAAGATGTTTCACCCAGTCATACCTTGTACCCACTGTCATAGAAGGGTGACTCCCACATACTTCCTACATATGTATACTAACTTTGAGATCACTATTCCTTGGATCCACAAATCTCAGACTTAGTAAATACATATCTATAGATAGATGTAAAACCAGAAACACTAGTATAGTCTTAAGGGGTTATTTGCACATATCCCATGGACCTCCACTGCAAGAGATTTAAGGTATTGCACAGGTAAGACTTTAGCATAACTGGGTTTCTTGGAGTTTTTTTTATGGAATAGTTTGCCCATGTAACCTTTTTACCCTTTGGGTTTGGATTTTGTCTGGAATATTTTGCAGGAACCATAATGTTTATGGACATCTGTCTTAGCTTTAAGCTCTCTGTTTTCAAAATATAGCCAAACTATTCACCTATGTTATACTACCAAGCTCAGTAAAAGGCAAAACATGGCAGGTCTACAGCTTCTGTGGTTTGGCTTTATTATCCTCAATTCACCAATACAGACTTAAAAAGTGAAAAGTAATGGTCATTTAGAAGGGTCTATATTAGAAAACCAAACGTCCAAAACTGCGAACACCTAATGAGCGACACATATACGCCGAACTATCACAAGAGCGAAGGACCTAAATGTCAAAAATCGCAATATCGAATGCACTTCAAACTACAACAGCGCCACACAGGTAAGTACAACACACACAAACAAACTTCATTAATCACACTTTTGCAGGGGTGTAAGTCCCCCCTGCACCCCCCACTTATATATACCAACTCCGAGATCGCACTACAGTGGGGAAAAGGATATATTTCCTCTTTCCCACGATCACCCTGCTGGCCACGAGAATTAGTTTGGCGTTCCAGTTTTTGACATTTAGGATCTTCGTGCGTTACGTCCTTTGGCGTATATGTGTCGCTCATTAGGTGTTTGCCATTTTGGACGGTCGAGCTTCTAACATAGACCCGTTTAGAAGCATGTAGCTGAAAAACTGGTATATCCTTAAGGTGTGATTTGCATATATCCCATGAGCTTCCACTATAGGAGATTTAAGGTACTACACTGACGCTTAGATGAGTCTTTTTTGGAGTTTTAACTAAATGTTTTTTTTTTCTATGTGATCTTTTTAATTTTAGTTTTACCCACTGAGGAAGCTTTAGCAAAACAGGTCTGGGTGTGCTTTTTAATCAACATGGATACTTCGTCTTTGGTCCTTGGGTCTGTACCTGGTTCAAAGCTGCAGAGAGCAACCCAGCCTTACCTGGTTACTCATCCTATCATACATTTATTCCCCAGAATGTGAGCAGTAAAGTCAAAGAAGGTGGAGTTTCAATATATATTCAAGACATACACACTTCCAGGGTGGTCAAATAGTATGATGCACAGAAGACACTCCAGGTGCAGTTAAACATTGACAAGACCCCTATACAAATGATAGCTAGCTACCAGCCCCCCAAATCTGACTCAAGATGCCCAATCTGCCTATCGGGACCTCTTTGAAAATATCAAGATTCAACCCTTTACCCTGAATAGGGCTTAAATGAAGAACAATTTTGAAATATTTCTGTAATTCATTTAAAAACTTAATAGAATTACAGGTGTTGCATCAATGTGCATTTTCTAAACAATAAGAAGCAGGCAATTCTAATATGTGGCATTAGCGATTATTCAGTGCTTTACCCCAAAATTTAACATTTTACAACAGACCAGGCAAAAATATGAGGCAAATCAGGGCCATTTCTGCAGATTTCTAGACAGTGTAGAGCTGTATACCAATATCTGTGTTTTGGACGCTACAGTAAAGCAAAGCAGGGCATGGGAAATTGCCCTTTCCCTATTGATTTGTGATCTTGGAGTTTGTATATATAGGTAGTAGCTGGTTTGGGTGTACAGAGAGGCTTGCTCTCCCCATAAAAGTTAGATTTATGTATATTTGTTTTCAGTGTTTTGCTTTGCGGTCATTTGTGTTTGATGTTAGAGGCTTGCTCTCCCCATAAAGGTTAGATTTATGTATATTTGTTTTCAGTGTTTTGCTTTGCGGTCATTTGTGTTTGATGTTAGTTTCAAACATGTGAGTGTTCAGTGTTGTTCCATAAATATATATATATATATATATATATATATATATATATATATATATATATATATATCTAGGACTATTGAACAAAAGTTCAATAGTCCGAATCCACAATCACCGAACAAACTTTAACAAAAGCGATTTCACCGAAAAAGTGCTTTCGTTAAAGTGCGTTAAAAGAAAACAAACAAAAAAAACAATAAATTTACTTTTATGCAGGGGGGCAAGCCCCCCTGCACCCACCATGTGGGGGGGGCTGTGCCCCCCACACCTCCCTACTTTAATATTCTCACTCCGAGATCGCACTACAGTGAGGAAAAGGGAATATTCCCTTATCCACACCATAGTACGATCTCCGCAGCAGTCATTCCCCCACGACTCCCTCTAGCTGCAGGCATACTTCCACAAAAGTGCTTTTTCGGTAAAAAGCACTTTTGCGGAAGTATGCCCGGCTGTTTTTGCTTCAGTGACAAGTTCCTTCGGGGATCAGTACCGATCCCATATATATATATATATATATATATATATATATATATATATATATATAAAGTATATAATATCTGATCTACGACACATTTCATTCGAAGAAAAAAAAGTGTCACAAATGTTACAATAGCTGTAAAACACATATCATTGAAAACAAAAATTACTGAATGATATTTGGTAGAAACATTTGTAAGGCTATAGAAGATCACTGCTAATATGTTTTGGCATCATAGGAATTACAGTGCCAATTAGTGTTGTTCGGTATTTCTACTTTGCTAATGCCCACTGTTATGTTGTATCTCTATCTCAGAAGTTTGTGTTTATGCACCAACAATGATTTACTGTGTAAGAAGTTTTCTCTTTTCTGCATGGTTGTGTGACTGCGGAGTTTATATTTAAGTGTGTGGAGCGGTGTGGGGGGACATAACCCTTCAAAATAAAAAAAAGAAGTTTGGGAGAAGTATTTGGTATATATAAAGTTTTAGTTGTAATGTGTTTTGACTAAATGTGTTTCAGATTAAGTGTACACTATATTATTTTTTACGATATTGTGTGATTATATGAAAATTGCCTTAAGTAAAAAGTAATAGAATCATATTTAAAACTTTGACTAGGTTGAGGTAAATGTAGTGTACACAGCTGTAAGTAGTGTGACAAATGAGATACACAGAGCCAGTTCTGGCGTAGGTCCTTTTAAATTTCTTTATAAATAGCAGTGCAGGCGATTGGGAATAGAACATTTGCCTTTTTTTTGATGACACAGTGTTATCTAAAAGAGGTTAATATACATGAAATATATAGGAAGCCTGGAATGAGACATGGCAGGATTTAGGTGTGATCTAAAACTCAAGGGCATAAGTTAATTGTAAAAATGCAAAAAAAAAAAATGTATCTGAAAAGCAAAACCAAAGAAATTATTACACAGCTGATCTGGAAACTGAAACAGCAAAGAATTAGGAAAATGAGTTAGAGGTAATTAAGTCAGATGGCCCAGAGTAAAGTCAGCAATATGAATGAGTAACAAAGAAAATTTGACTGCAGATACATAGGAAGTGCTATCATTACTCAGTGAATATTTATTGCAGCAATTTAGTAGAAATCCCTTTATAAAGTTTAAAGAAATTCATTGACAGTATTAGATATTTTGATAAAATACATTTATATATCAACACTCTAGATATTTTGATAAAATACAGAAGATAATTTATAATTAATAAAAGCAAATGAAAAGAACTGAAAAGATTAAACATAGATATATTGTATATCAACTGTCAAACTCCAGATAAGAATGACAAAATAGAAAGATTAGTTTGTGAATATCAAAACTGTCTAAAGACCACCTGCATAGCATCATATTCAAACAGATTTAGTAATGTTAGATGCTAATGGCAAAATAGAATATAGTTTCATAAACTAAATGTATTACATAAGCAGTAAATAGCCAAAACGAGAAGATATGCATTTAGCTGAAAAATATCACAGGTAAAATTACTCTCATATAGTATGTTAAAATAACCCTGAACCACTGGAGTGCCATGTATAGTTCTGGAATCATCTTAATGATGCAGAATGGGTGGAGACAGTTCAAAGCAGGCTGTACAACCATTGTTTATTATAGCAAAGATCTCCATTGCTTATTTTAAAGCGTATCTCTCATAAAACCTTAACTTGATTTTAAGAATTAAGTTAAAAAAAGTTATATACTAATGGAAAAAGCGGACGGACCTTTTTCCATTAGTATGTATCTTCGATAAAAACGACGCTGCTGGCCAATCAGGCTGCGCGTTTCTGGGGATCATGGTATAATCTGCAATATAAGTTGGGTAAAAAGAAAACACTAGAACTTACGATGTACAGTCAGTCCTATAAAAAGAATGTATTAAAAGGACATGACAGAAATTGTTAATCTTATCCTGTGTGTCAGCAGAATCCAAATGGCTACTGTCTTTTGAAAATTAATCTGTGTAAACACAACAGAGCATTGCTCGAAGCAGTCTAGAATAGCAAGGATGTTTCAAAAATGCATAAAATGAAACAAATATAAAATTGTTCTTGTGAAGAATGATATAAAAAAGCTGTTAGCTGAGCAGGATTTCTATCTTATCTACTAGGTAGGTGACAGACTAGATGAGCCATGCAGTCCTAATCTACCATTAAAGCATGTTTCTATAATGTATCAGATCTGTATACCAGGCAGCCTAACCTTTCCTCAAAGTGCACGATAGAACCACTAACCACTGAAATCACAACATCAAAGCATCTAAATATCGATCCACAAAGGATAAAAAAAAAACACAAAAACAGTGTATTTGCAGGGGCGCTAGCCTCCCCCACACATCTACACCCCCTGCTATTTATATATACCAACTCCAAAATCTCACTACAGTGGAGAAAAGTCATATTCCTCAGTCCTCACTGTACTGTGATCTCTTACTATTAAAGCTGGTATTTTTTGATCAGCTGATTTTTAATCAGCTGGACTGACTAAAACACTGTTGATGAAACACACACATCAATGACAGACTATGCTCCTGCATACCATTATAAAACTGTGTGGGTGAGATAATTAAAGGTAATAGCAAAAAAGATGTTATTTTATGCAACTGCTTTATTCAAAATTAATTTTAATGAGGACATGCATATAAAAACCGCTCCTTTTTATTTATTTATTTTACATTTGTTTACTGGGAAAGCCCGACTGGGATAAGACCCATTTTCATCAGAGGCCCGGTTAGAAAAGCTCCACATACAGAGATTAAACAAAATTTATACAAGAAATTATATAAAAAAATATACAAGACATACAGTACACCAGAAATTACATTCTGTGCTATGATAGCTGACATTTGTAGTATACAATCATCTGATATAATTCCTTATTTTAGTGTAGACATTGTAGTTTCTCTAAGTGAGCAGAGGAAGGGTTTGTAGGGGGGAAACTGGATAGATAAAGATGTGGTTAGAGATTATCTAGACATGAGAGAGAGCATAGATTATGATGTGATCAGGGAAGAAGGAAAAGTAGGACCAGAAGCTATTAAAACTGGAGTAGTACAGGAACAAAGCCAGGGGTCATTAAGATCATTTTTCAGAATCTTTTTGAATTGATTGGTATTTGTGTTGGTTCTGACGCTGTGAGGTTGTGAATTCCACATTGTTGCTACATAATGAGAAAATAGGGAGTCCCCTGCCATATTAGTGGATTTGGACACTTGCAGTAGAGATTTATTTGTTGAGCGAAGACTTAGATTTGTGGTATGGAGCTGGAGAATATTTAGAAGGGCAGGGTTTTTTCAGGTTCATATACTAGTTCGTATGCTAAGGTTAATTGTTATAGGATATAAGTTATGGGGGTTCTAACCAGGAGAGTTTCTTTGAGGAGTGACAGTGGTGGGTATGATGTGGGTAATCAGTTGCAAATTTAGCTGTTTTATTGTAGGATGTTTCAAGTTTAATTAAATCTGTCTTTTAAGGTTGGTGAGAATTAGGGAAGCATACAGAAGTGTTGATAGAAGATGGGTTCTAGCAATGGCAACCCTAGAGGTGTTAGTTAGATATGTTTTATTTCTGTAAAGAGTACCCATTTTTTGCGAACTCTCTTAATTGTTTGTGCTATATGTAGGTCAAATCTTAGGTTGTTGTCTATTATTACACCTAGTAGTTTTGTTTGTGAATCAGCATTCATTTTAGTATTATTCCTAGCTGTAATGTAGAAGGTGCTGGGGGGGAAGAGGATTTTTTTGTTGTAAATTTACAGCTTATTTGCACCACTGTCTTCACTGTGCAGTGAAGGTACTTCCACACATCAGCTTTGCTGCCAACCACTGAAAACTGAAGATTATTGTTTTTTATAAGCCAAGTTTTTTTTTATCAGAAGAAAACAGAATGTTATTGTATACTTGACTCACAGCCCTTCACAGCATTAGAAATGGTCAGTCCTCTTCTTCCACCAGGAGGGGCGATTGAAGAGAAATGGAATCCCATGGGTGAGACCAGCTCTCACTTAGGCTCTTGGTCACTGTTTTGTTCTTTAAGGCTCTGACTGTAATATATGTGCTTGAGGTCACAAGAAGGCTGTATACTTCTGTACACTTTAACATGGCTGTCATTGATTTTGCTCTCAAATGGGTGTTCTGATCCAGTCTGTGCCAGGGAGCAACCAGACTACATCATCCCCCTTGCACTTATACCCTAATCCACAAAGACTAATCTTCAGTTTCATTATTTTCTACCCCAACTTACACTCTGACATAATCAAAGTTCATGTTGTGAAGCTGTCTCAGTAGTAGCAAAGAGGGATATCTTCTGCACTGCCAGCAGACCGACACTTTTGTCTCTTATTTAGAACATATTTACATTTTGAATTATTCAGACAAGAAGAGTGCACTCCTTGCCTATATTTGCTGACAGTTCATAGGTTCATAGGTGTGTACTAGGCTAATGGCCCTGGAGCCTTTACAAGCCTAGCCCATAGGATTACCTTAGCATCGTGCCACCCGACCTTAGTTTCCAGTGCCTCTGTCGAGTAGAGCCACTGGAGTGATCCATGGGGTGAATTTTCTATTTCCCATCCATTCATCAAGATTTCCCTTGAAGAGGGCCAGTGAGGTACTCTGTTTGACATGTATGGGAAGTCTATTCCATAGCATGGGCAGTCTCTGGGTTATGAACCTGTCCATCCAGCATGTTCTGTTGATTGTGGTAATGAGGTTGAGGTCTCTGAAGCGTGTGATGTGGAGGGATTTCTTTAGATGTAGCATTTCTAATAGAGCTGGGTCAGACATGGCTTTATAAGTCAAGCAGAGATTGCCTCTAAGTACATGATATGAGACAGAAAATAGTTAGAGTTTTTTGAGTCTGTCTATATAGGACAAGTGTTTAAGGCCTAGGATCCTCTTTGTGGGGTACTTTTGCAGCCTCTCCAGTTGTTGCAGGAGTCTATTGAGGTACATGCCAAATGGGGCATTGTACTCGATGATTGGCCTAATGAGGGAATAGTAGACGGAGACAATGACCTCTTTCTTCCTGGATGCAAAACCCTTAGTAAGGAGATGTGCCACATAATAGGACTTTCTGACCATAGTGGCAGTGTGGTGGTCAAACGAGAGGTTGCTGTCGACCTGTGTTCCCACATCTCTAATAACACCTTCTGTATTTAGTGGGACACCAGTCGTTGGTCTCAGTGAGGCCTTTCTGTAGGATGTCAGCATCACTTGGGGAGTTAATAATGGCTCCCAACTTGTAATCGTCTGCGAACCTTGTCAGCCGGAATCCCTTCGTGTTGGCCTGGCCTTCTGAGAAGTAGATAAGTTAATTATTTTCACTGGCAGATCCATGCTTCATTGCTGCCATCTTCTAACAGGTGGTTTTTCATTGTGCATTTTATACCACATTTTGTTTAACCATAATTTCTTTGAATATATGAGTTGGCTGTGTGTTTTCAAGATGTTTTCCACTTTTCCCATGGTGGTACAACTGTGCAGCTGGTATAAATAACTTAATGGGTGTGAGGAGAGGCCCCCATAGGGGGTGCTACAAGGAGTGGGGGATTTGCCTTGCCCCATGCAGAAAATATTTCTGTTTTTAATGGTTTTCATGTTATATCTTTTTGAAATTCAAAATTCACAAAAAACTCAACTCATTTGCATTAATTTGACTAAATATAGGCATACATCTAAAATGTCCAGATTTTCACCTCATATTTTTGGTCTGTTCATCGGGATTGAAGTCACCATATAATAACACACATTTGAGTTTCAGACTTCGTAACCTTCAGAAAATGAATGCGAACACAAAACCTTTTATTCTAGCAGCTTTCTAAGCTTACAGGAGCAATATTTAAAACTTACCCTATTTTGGGCCTTTGTCTCCCCATTATTTTTGGGGTTTGTACATATTTCTTGTGTTAAGACGGTGAGAGGTATAAACATAGGGAAGACTTTTTATCTTATCTTTATATGAAGAAGTTCTTTATGAAATAATAGCAAAAGCACTTAATTAAATTGTGTTTCTTCATACTTTGGCGGTCCTTGGTTTTGTACCTTAAATTTGTTTTTATTTTTTATCTTATGTCTGAATAGAAAAAAAGAAATCAGGATCATTCTGTGTTACAACTACCAACCAGACTCTAAATATATGTAGCCTACAAATTTGAAGTTTTCAGTCTGAGCTGTTATTTGCAATATTGTACCAGTTTCAAAAAGCTAGACAAGCACATTTTGCAATTGAAAAAAAAAATGAAACAACCTGTTTCATTAAGAATTTCCAGGGCAAATCTGGAAAGCAGAGGGCATTCAGAAACCTGTGTTAAGCAGACATATTGAAATGTGCTCTCTGGACTGAGATACATCTGCAAAACTTGAGGTTAAAGGGCACAGCAATTAAACTGAAGACCACCGTCAGATTTCTCAGAAAGCAGGGAGAAAAATGGTAATCAGAAAGGGCAGCCTAAGAAAAGATAAGTGCAGAAAGCAATAGAAAAATCCTGTACAGTGCCAGGCAAAAGCACTTTAACGAAGAATGCAACACGACAGTCAAAGAAACCTGAGTAAATGCTTTACAGATTATGGGATAAAATGAAATGCCTGATGGCCAGAATGTCAAACTTGGGAAAAGAAGCTGCACAATTTCACTGTCAGTTGTCCTGCTTAAGATAACAAAAGAATTAAAAGGTGATACCAAAGAGAATAACCAACAGGATACAACACTTATTAATCCTGATAATGGGCTCAGTCTTCAGAGATATGCACATTTTGAACCATAGACTCATAACAATTGAGAACCAAGATAGTTCAGTAAAGTAGGAGTGGAATTTTGCCTAAGGGGGTTGAGATAAGGTTTACATACAATATATTATTTAGAAGTAGTGAGTTTCTAAAAAGCTCACACTTTCAGGTGAGCATCTTAGCATATAAGATGTTAAACACCTATAGGGTTTTACTGAAATAGATGAGTACTACAAAACAGCATCTGATGTCCTTGATGGGGTTCTTGGCAATCTCAAAGCAATAAAAACAGCTCCTCCTGTTAGGCAAGAAACCAAGCTTCCTTATTTTACAGGGAAAAACAACAGTGATAATAATAATAATCCTGCTTTTTTCAAGACCTTGGTTTTCTGACCTAACAGTGAAGAGAAAGATTTAACAGGGTTTAAAAACTGAAATCAGCATACCTTTTATACTTAGTAACCCCAAGGGATTAAGTATTATTTGTAGACACAACATACATTTATTCTAATATTCACTAAACCTGATAAATAAACTTCAGATTTTTTCAGAATGCAGTGCCAAACCAAAGGCAGTTGTAACTCAGACTAATAATTTGGGATGTTGTAGACCATAAATTTTATTAGTTGCTTTTTAGTGATACTTTATTAACAGATGGAAATATGATCTGAATTATTAGATCAGTTGTGTAGCTCCTAATTCATTGCAGTTGGCCGTGAAAGCTGCTGATTCTGTGAACGCACTGTATTGCTTTCCCGAAAATGCAGCAGCCTCAGAGATAATTATATATAACTGGGGGTTGCAGGATGTGTCCTCCATGGGGGGAGCCCCCCCAAAAAAAGTGAATTTGTGAGAATCCACAGATAAACACCATTAGATAATGTGTGTGCGTGTGTGTATGCATTTTATTTATATATATTATATATATATATATATATATATATATATATATATATATATATATATATATATATATATATATATATACACACACATCATTCATATTCAATGCACAGAAACAAACTATTAAGCATTCAAAGAAACACTTGTTCTGTGTGTTTTTCTTTTGTTAACATTAACACTTTGATGTTAGACCACATTCTGCCATAACTATAAATATACTATCTCTGAAATAATCACATAGTGAGGAAAAGGAGAAATTCTCTCACCTTATTCCATCCAGTCTTGGCAAAAATTCATTGCCATTGACATTCACTAACAATGTAAATGAATGGTATGAACTTTCCTTTCCCCTTACATTGCAATATTCCAACAAAATGCACAACTGATACCTTTGATCTAACGTTTTGATGAAACGTGCATCAGTGAAAGTTGTCTCAAAATGCAGGACTCTTTATGTGTGAGTGTGTGTGTGTGTGTATATTTATATATATATATATATATATATATATATATATATATATATATATATATATATATATATATATATATATAGGTCTACTTCTGTTCATTGAAAACAGAAGTACGAACCCATTTCAGTGAAAGTGCACTTTCGCAAAATACACTTTTGAGAATACTGGTTCACTGAATCGGACATAAAAAAAAAAAAAAAAAAACACTGCACCATTGAAGCACAATACAGTGGGGAAAAGGAAATATACCTGTTTCCCACTGTGGTGTGATCTTGGAATTAGCGGGGGTGTGGGGATGCAGAGGGGCTTGCCCCCCCCTGCAAAAGTGTGTTTGCAGTGCTTTTTTTTATGTCCAGTTTGGTGAACCGGTGTTTGTGAAAGTGCACTTTCGCTGAAATGGCTTTGTACTTCTGTTCTTCGAAGAAACGTGTTTTCAATGAACAGAAGTAGACCAGTGTATATATATATATATATATATATATATATATATATATATATATATATATTTTTTTTTTTTTTTTTTAAATGAATCACCAGTGAGTTTGATCAATACACAAAACATAGAACAAACTCATCGGCAATTACCATTAATTGCTGTTAAAAATCATCAAAAAATAATTGAAAACATTAATCAATAGGTTAGTTACATATGCTATTACCAAAAGTAAAACAAAAAACAGCTTTCGCATGGGGGACTTGGCCCCCCCACAACCCAGACTATCTCAAGGGTCACACAAACTCAAGGAAAGGACAAAACCCATTGAATTATGTAACGTTCAGTCTAATGAACTTCAACTATTACATAATTTGACACACTGTGCCATTGACAAAAAACACCAGCATTTCAGCACACAATAAAATGTGTGCAGTGATAACTCTCTCTCGTGCATGTGTCTGTACAGTTTCACTTCTAAAGCTCGAAAATTCAAGTCATCGAACCACTGATAATTGAAGACCAGGGGATCAAAGATTTGAAATCTCAAACCAAAAAAAAAAAAAAAAAAAACTAAAATGTGAATACTTCTTATTTCACGTTTTGCAGGGGGGCAAGCCTCCCTGCACCCCACATGTAGGGGGACTTTGCCCCCACACCCCCTTCTACTTAAACATGCCATCTCTGAGATCACACTACTGTGAAGAGAATCGTAAAGTTCCCATTCCGCACTGTATGGCAATCTCCATTGACAAGGTTCAGTATTTCAAACCTTTGAATCTCTGGTCTTCAATAATCAGAGGTTCGATGAGTTGAAATTTCGAGCTTTAGAAGTGTAACCATCTGTGTACATATATGTGTGTGTGTGTGTGTGTGTGTGTGTATCTAGTTCATAAGACTGACAGATGAAATTATCAAATACCGTCTTCTTCTTCTTTCGGCTTTTCCCGGTTAGGGGTCGCCACAGCGGATCACCTGTCAGCTCATGATAGGCAGTAGAGTTTTACGGTGTCGAGTTGCCAGCCCGGTGCCCAACCTTCCATGGAAGGCATGCATGCACTCATGCCTTGAGCCAATTTAGAGTGTCCAATCCACCTACAGCACGTTTTTGGGATGTAGGAGGAAACCGGAGCACCTGGAGGAAACCCAAGCGACCACAGGTAGGACATGCAGACTCTGCACAGAAGCCAACCCAGCTGAGGATCGAACCGGAGAAAGGTTCTAAATTCAAAATATCATACCTCGGAATACCTAAAATTACAAACACATACCCAAAAAACATTTTTTTTTGCCAGGGCAAGCCCCTCATACCCCTCACACCCCCTGCATATTATATATGCCAACTCCGAGACTGCACCACACACAGAAATACTGTCAACCAGCAAAATAGCCAGTTCAGTGTTAGGAAAATTCAACTAAACCAAAGAATGTTTGATACTGAGAATATCTGAAAAATTGAATGACTCCACACATATATATGTGTATAGTTTCACTTCATAATCTCAAGTTGCTGAAATCTCAAATTTCAGCATTTTGAAACTGTGAAGCCGAACCATTCGCAATCCCGAAACCCACAATAACGAATCACACAATCACGAACATACATACACTATTCACCACATAACACACACACCATTCTACCCACAGCACACAAACCACACAACCCTATACTACATGTAAGCAGGGGGGCAAGCACCCCTGCACCCCCCATGTGGGGGGGCTGCACCCCCCATCCTCCCACTAATATATACCAACTCCGAGATTGCACATAATGAAAAACAAAACAAAAATCACACCATGGCATTCTATAATCGCTCGCACACACAAATACACATCACACATACACAAACACCAACAAATCCAACACTTGCACTCATACTTACACCTCCCCACCCTTACACACACATATACTCACTCACCTTCAATTCCAGACACCATACCAGCCAAACACTTCACGTAAAGTATCAGAAATGCATAAGCACGGATTTGAGATATTCGAATTCTCTCTTATGCACTTTCGGCATTCTGCAGTTTCAGCTTCATGGGCTCGAAATGCTGAAATTCGAGATTTTAGCAGTTCAAGATTATGAAGTGAAACTATAGATATATATATATATATATATATATATATATATATATATATATATATATATATATATATATATATATATATATAAATTATATATTTCCTGTGTCTCAGTGCATTGTGTGCCACGTTTCAACAAGTGCAAAGTATCAATACTACGTGATAATGGATGATTATTGCAAAATACGAAAATAACTTTCATAAAAGACAGCATTTCAAAAAATAGTCTGAGACAGAAGAAGGTCTGTTTTCTTTGCCCTTTTCTTTGAACAATTTTATTTACTTTCCCATTAAATTTATCAACAGCAATGCATATCACATAATTGTTAATTTGATAGTTGCTCACATACTTTTAGGACTATGCCCAAACTATTTTTTTTACAGCATACATGTTTTTATTAAAAATCTTAAAATCAAGACTGGGCCTTTCATTCTTTCATTCATTCACTGTTTAACAACTTAATCCAATTTGAGGGCACAGGGAGGCCCAAGCAGAGGCTCTACAATATAATTCCAAGAGCCAGAAAACAGCAAGAGACACTTAGGACACTTTTTCATCATCTTGAAATGGTGATACAAAAGTAAGGACTGACAGGAGTAAGCAGACAGCAATCAAACAGAATTGTGTTAATGGTAGATATAACTACCAAACAGGCGGAAAGAGGATGAAATGGCAGATACTTTACAGACATGGTGAACTGCCAGCAAAGGAGATAATGCAAAGGGTGACAACTCCAGCAGAACTAGTGAACTAGCTAACACAGTAATGAATGGAGGGTGGACAATGGTACTCAAGAGCCTAAATAATTTGTGAAGCACAGTAATGTGCCATTGGCCTGTGATCACAGAGCTTCTCCTGCAGGTAACCCAGCTTTGACTCAAACTTAATGCAGTGGGGGTGTTTCTCTTTCCTCACTGTGAGGTTGTCAGATTCTCTGCTGCAGGGCTACTGTCCATCAGAAGGTAGAGGGTTAGGCATGGCCAAGTACATGATTACATGACTATGTGTGTAAGTGACCATCCATCTCAGCTTCCCCACTACACGTGCAGCAGGGTTAGTGCATCGAATATGAGAGAGATAATGGCTTTTAGTTCATCATCACCACATCATAGAAGGATAATATATAAACAGATAGATGAATAGGTATAGATATTATATGGGGATGAGTTGGACCATGATTGGCAATGGATACGTGATGTGGCACACAAGGTCAATGGAATACAATGTGCAAAAAGAAAGAATGATAAAAAGCAAACAAATACAGAACTGCGCATCTAGCAGAAAATGCAAATCCCTAAATAATGTCGGCAGCATATGTAGTGGTAAACACTTACGACAGAGAAAAGTATGAAACGTGAGAAAAGCCAACAAACATAAAGAAAATCCTTTAATGGTATTGTATGTGGAACTTTCTGTGTTCCATGGATATTACCTTGCTAGAACCAAAAACTGGAGAAATGACTGCTTCTGGATCACAGATGATCATATTTGACTGCACTTAGAAAGAAAAAATCAACACCTGCCATAAGATTTTGCTTACTGTTCACTACTTCTAAGTATTGGAGCTAGAGGCAATAGGATCCTTAGGAGCAAAGAAATGTTAAGTCATGTTATTGAGGAGTCATTAGATGGTGCCACCCAGTTAGCAAATTATCATACTTTACCATCCTGCATCTGGCTATTTCTATGACATAAAAGGTTAAAGTAATGCAATGTTAACCAATATGTATTTTGCAAACCTATATTTCATTCCCAGTACTTTGTATTATGCGTCACTGGGCAAGTCTTTTAACTAGAGTAAAGTTCCCAGGTTACCCTTGGAAAGAAACATTACATATAGTAGGATCTATCTGACTTAAAAATAAGATTAAACTTTGTAAACATATATGAATAAATAAAGAACTGCAGTGTCTGGAGTTGCTTGTTCTTTATATGCTTTTTAGGATCTGACTGTGGTTTTCAGTTTTCTTCCACCTTTCAGTGACATGCTTTCAGGCTGATTAATAATTATAAATTGTCCAAGGTGTATCTGAGTGTGCATAACTGAGTGTATGAATGACATTCATTGTACAGGCATCCCATCCTGGGCTGACTCTTGCCTTGTACCTGTTGTTTGTTGGAATAGTCATGAACTTTAGTAAGCCTAATCTGGTTTAAGAAAGTATAGTAAATGTATGGATGGACAGATGGATGGATTGACGGACAAGTTAATGGACAGAGGGATAAACTAGTGTGATAATTCTGACTACTAGTTTGGGATATTTTGAAAGAGAATAAGGGTGAAGTAGACATCTGAGGTAAAAATAAAAATACACTAACTCCATAGAAAGCATTCATACATACACCATTTTGAAAATACATCAGACTGTTTGGTAAGCCTGTTCTGCACATTCCCGTCTTTAGGTGTTAAGCTATGGCACTCAGACCTACAAAGAGGCTTCCCTTTAAAAAAAAAAATTATAGTCAATATCACCCAGTGGTGTAAACCTTGGCTCTAGATGATTGTCACTGTTGAAAAGACACCCCAACCCCATGTGCAAAATGGAGTTGTGGATGGATCACAGAATGAAAACCTTGTGAACTTAGTTTAAAGCAACTGCTGACAATGGAAATTGTATGATGAAGAGAAATATTTTTTCTTTTAAACAGAAGTATCACTGAACTGGAATTTATGAAGACATTGTACTGAATTTTAAATACAATCTTCCATTACCTTTTGCATTCTGTGAGTAAAAATAAGATGCCTTGTGACAATGTGAGGTATTGCCGGCTATGCCAAGGAAGTAGGGCAGTGGATGAATAGCATATGCTTGCACAGTTAGCCGAAATATAGTCAAGAATCTATGTTATTTGAATATCAAACTGATTTGTACATATGCTTGTGTTACAAATGTATCAACAGTGTGCCCTGCTGGACAGAGGAACAAATGTACATGCATTTATTTTATTTATTATTTATTTGACATTTGTTTACCAGGATAGTTCAACTGGGTCACAGAACCCGTTTTCAGTGGAGGCCTGGGGAGAAAAGCTCCACATACAGAGATACTAGAAACTCATAAATAAATTTACATAATTTTTACAAGGTACAATTAATTTAAGTGTACAACATACAACATGGTCAAAAACATCATGTCATATCACCTGAGCAATACTGTGGAATTTCAGCATTTTTTGTGGATTTTTGTGAAGATTAAAGTCCTTTTGCACGGAGCTCCTGGTGGTACCTCATTTTTTGGTGATTTATGTGATTTTTTTACTTTGTTTCATCTAGAGGCTGGTATATAGTTTGTTTTATTATTATTATTATGGTCAAAAATATATTTACAATGCACAGCTACATAATGCCTTAAAAACCTACACGTGGTTAACATAATAGTTTTTAATACAATAGTTTTTGTGGAGCATATGACCAGTAATCAGGAATATGTAAATCGAAACATATAGATATAGCACTCAGAATATATTGATTTGTCGGGGATGGAGATTGAGAAATTAAGTTCCTTGTTAGCAGCATGGTTTTGATGAGATGAGTTTAGGCTTCTCATACATATATATATAAGTAAATGTCATGTTTGATGTGAGTGGTGTGAGGCCCACTCTAGTTCGTACTAGAAAGAGTTCCAGTTGGCTTGGAAATGAGAGTATTGGTATATGAGTTTTAAAAGTGCAGATATAGTGGGTGTTGAGAGAGACTGGGGTGACAGAAAGAGAGTAAGTGATAGGACTTTGTAGCTGACTTGGTAGTTTAAGGGGACAGAAAGAGAAGAAAAAGAAAAAAGGGGGCAGGTGTTGTAGCCAAGGTGAAACTGCTGACATAGTGGGAGTTGAGAGAGATGGGAGTGATAGAAAGAGAGTAAGTGATAAGACTTTGTAGGTAAATAGGGAGTTTAAGGACACAGGAAGAGAGGAAAAGAAAAAGAAAAGAAAATAAACTGTTGTAACTGTTGAAATGTATAGATTGTAACAGAGGATACTGGAAGAGAAGACACTAATCTCAATTCACCTGAGTTTGAAAAATAGTAAGAAATTAAATTTCTTAATTTAGGCTATAAAGATTGTATCTTACAGTTTTCAATGCAGCTAGAGACAAAAAAAGTCTGTACTAAGAAGCTTCTTGCATTACCATTAGAGTGAACTAATTGCTATTCTGAAAGAGTGGAGGTTTGCAATTGTTTAATGACTTCCAGGAACTACAGCAGCTCTTAGCAATGCTCTGTGTGTGTATTATTGACACATAATTGATAAATCCTGACAGCTTCTAGCCAAGGGGGAAGCATAGGAACCAGAAGTCAGACAACCAGATGCATGCGATGTCATTCTGTAATCCATTATTAAAAATAATGTTTAATACTAGGTGAATGAAAACAACAGGTCCGGTCACACGAAGCAGTCAATGAAGGTAGCCACTCACAGTATGTATACCAAGTAATATGACAGGATCCACAAGTAGGAAAATAGAAAGTTCTTTATTGCACAAAAAACACACAGATTTAGCACTTTCTTTTCCAAACAGGAAACTTCATCAGAATCTATTACATCACATCCCTACTTGTTTAAATAGTTAGCCTCTGTTTTTCATTGGATAAACACCCAAATGCTTTAAATTTAAAATTCACATGAATTCCATATACATATTCCATATACACAATATAATAAATAAACTTTCTATATAAAACTGCTATAAAAATGCTGTATTACTTAAACATATCTATTATTTACACCTAAATATCAAAAAATGTATGTATAAATGCATAAAGTACTCTTTGTATTTAATGAAAATATACTGCCTCCTATCTACCTCCTTCATATTGCAACATTGTTTATACAAAACTACTTCATATTGCAACATAGTTGTGCAAATCTACAAAATGTTCTTAAAATAATAATGTTATGTCACAGAAACACATATTGATAGCATTTTAAAAAAGCATTTTGACCAAAATCATTTTTATGTCCCAATTTAAAATGTTAACAAATAGCTTATAATTTCAATGCTGATGTTATATTAACGTGGTCATTTAGACCAGGAAAAACACATGCATCAAGCCTCAACTGCCACATCAATTCCTTGTATTCAAACCTATTCTGCCAATCACCCCCTCTGTGATTTGAACCCTCTCCAGTATCCAAAATTTAAAATCAGCATTCACACAATTTAGGGCATGTCTATACAATGCATTACTTTTCTTTTTCTTGTTAATTTCATACATATGCTCATAAATACGTTGTTTTAAACTATGTTCTGTCTTGCCTATATAGAATCCCCAACATGTTGAACAGTATGCTATGTATAACTACCCCTTTAGTCCAACAGTTGTATAATTCATTCACACGGCATCTGTATTGTGACACAGGTATATCCAATTGCTCTTTATTAGCTATAAAAATACATTGATTACAATGCCCACATTTACATGTACCTTTCATACCTACAACCTCTCTCCTAACTTCTTTATCAAATAATTCTTTTAAGTTGTCATTTTTCTTGTAACAAAATGTTCATGACTGGTTAAATATTCCAACTTGTTGGGTATTCTCCTATAAAGATCCCAGTATTTTATCAAAATGTTTTGTATATTATTGGTGTCCTCATTGAATGTTAGAACCATGTGTATTATGTTCTCATCTTTCCTTACCAAGGTTGTAGTGTTCAATATATCTTCTCCACTCTGAAAAAGTGATTTAAATTTTGTCCCCCATCCTGATAAAATCTCATTCTTAATACTATTAACCATTTCCATGGGATAACCCCTATCATAGAACAACCCACCAATAAATTCCAGTTCATTCTCCAAGTCCAATCTTACAGATGTCATACGAGCTGCTCTAACCATCTGCCCTTTTAGTATATATTTTTTTTTGTATCTTGGGATGACTGCTTTCATAATGTAGGTAAGTATTGGAAAAACTATTTTTCCTATGAATACTTGACGTATATCTCAAATTAGGTGAATCTTTTTTTATATTAACATCCAAATAATGTACTTCCTGGTCACCCAATTCATAGGTAAAAGAAAGAAAGTTAGTAGAAGAATTAATATAATTCATAAATTCCATTATAATGTCTGTCTGACCATGCCACACAACAAAAATATCATCCAGGTATCTGTAATACTTTTTTATGTGTGTCATGTATTTTCTTTTAAAGACAAAATGAGTTTCCCAATATGACATTATTATATTGGCATATATAGGGGCGCAAACAGCCCCCATTGCCACTCCATCTACCTGGTGATAATATTCTCCTTGATAATATATATAATTGTTAGTAAGCACTAATTCCATATTTTCCAATGCTATATGAAAATCATTAGCATTCAGTAAATTAAATTCCACTAACATTTTTTTCAAACCAAGATAAATCTAACTCTTGTGGAATCACTGAAAATAAGTCCTTGACATCTATTGTCACAAATTTGTATTCATCATTAAAGACCAACATACACATCTTGGTCAAAAAGTCCCAAGAGTCTATCAAAATGTGTGAATACTGTGCATATACAGGTTTCAATTTTTATCCTCAAAGTAACCTAAAAGTTGTGTCTTGGAACCCTTGGAACTGACCACTGGTCTCAAGGGGGGATCATTCACTTCTTTATGGATTTTTGGTATCCCAAACATACCAGCTATATATGGCTTGTCGACTTTAAAGAAATTATATCATTTTCATTGATTCTACCCTGTATAAGGTTGTCCTCTAAAATCAAATCTATCCTACGGTATGCTATAAGAACCTCTTCATATGATACTTGTAAATATCTATTCTCTGTATTCAGAATTTCAAACATTTTAGCTGCATAGTCCCATTGATACATCAATACTACCCGTCCACCCTTGTCAGGTTTCATCACCCTCAGTGATTCATCTCCCCCTCATTTCTTCAAAAATTATTTGTTCCTCTGATGTTAAATTTTTCTGAAAATATTTTTTCTTTTTGTATACATTCCTTATCTCATTCATAATCATGGTTTCATAGTTAACTAACTCAGGATGGAGTGGAGGGGTATACGTACTTCTTTTTTTGAAAGTATTGACCTCTACATGACCTGTATCACCAAATTCAACTTGCAAATTTAATTGTCTCATAAAAAGCTTCACTTCCAAACTGGTCTTCCCAAAATTCCTCCTTTTGTTCGGTACAAATGTGAAGCCCTTACGAAACAAATCAAAATGTTGTTTTTGTATATCTACACCTGTATAGTTATATATATGAAACTCATTCAATGTATGAACACACCCATTTGTTGTTATATTTGCCCTTACAATAGATTTATCCTTAGGTTGTTCATTTAACTTTTCATTTACACAATTGTTGTTTGAATTTGAATTCTGTGGGCATAACACATCCCCTAGGTTCCAAATCTCTGCCTGCCCAATGCTTGTGCATAAGTGGGAACTCCCCTGTTCTTGATTCATTCTGACCTCCTTGGTCCTTCCATCTCTAAAGGGCTGTTCCCATTATTTTGCCTAACTTCATCTCTTTCCAGTCTATTTTCATTCACCCAGTAGTCACCAGTATAGTAACCATCTTCATGTCTCATCCTCCATCTATATGTTCCATAAGTGTTCCTATTTCTATGAAATTGTGACCCTAGGCTTTTTTTCTTTGTAGTCTCTGTCATCCCTTTCAAGTTTTTTGATCTTTCTTTTATAATTATTACATGTAGCATTTTCCACATCTTTAAATATAATTAAATATTTATGCTTACTTTCTGTGACTGTAAACAATAAATCCTGCTTAATTTTATTATTCGGAACATCTATTTCATCCTTCAACACATTCAATGTATTTTCATTATATTTAACAATGTTTTTCATAACAGTTAAACCACATTCATTAAAAATATTGGCTAACTCATTAAACATGTCCATCCCCTCTGTCGTGTTGTTGGGGAATTTATTAATTCTTATTCCTTTTGGAACATGCTTCCGTTTGATACATTCCACTAAAAAACAATTATCTAAAGATACATTTTTAAATTTCAACATTTTGTCTTTTAATGAGTTGCACATACCTCCATATGAGGCCGTAACAGTTCTGTTATTGTCCTTGTTAGTGTAATTATTCTCTTTAAACTCCTCTGTCAACCAGTCCAAAATGTTTAAATGTTCAAATCTATTGAGTTCATCTCTGTGATGTTCATCCGTTGAAAATCGAATATTGTTTTGTGTAGAAGTATTTACCAGTCATGGTAAACTGTCTCTTTCTCCTCTGCCATTACCCGTTACTTCTCCTGCACTAGTACGCCCTGTCCCTGGCGTATTACATTTCTGCTGTGGTTGATAGCATGGGATGGTAGCATCCAAACCTCCATCCTGTTCGTTAGAAGAAAAAAGCTGAATAAGCTTGGTAAGCTCACCAAGCAGGGTATGATCACCTCCCATATCCGATAGGGCTCCTCGATTGCCTTGTGTAGCCATCCCCACTCATACAAAACTTGTTACACACGGGATGTCTGCCGAAACAAATGACTCAAATGAAAACAACAGGTCCGGTCTCATGAAGCAGTCAATGAAGGTAGCCACTCACAGTATGTACACCAAGTAATACGACAGGATCCACAAGTAGGAAAATAGAAAAGTTCTTTATTACACAAAAAACACACCGATTTAGCGCTTTCATTTCCAAACAGGAAATTTCATCAGAATCTATTACATCACATCCCTAGTTGTTTAAATAGTTAGCCTCTGTTTTTCATTGGATAAACACCCAAATGCTTTAAATTTAAAATTCACATGAATTCCATATACATATTCCATATACACAATATAATAAATACAATTTCTATATAAAACTGCTATAAGAATGCTGTAATACTAGGTGAGACTGAAGTCTTAGGGCACTATTTTTGTAACTTGACAAAGAAGGATCTCTCACCTACTTTATCTTATCTTGCTCTAGTAAGTAAGCAGGGAATAATAATTATTTAGCTCAGTGAGGAAAATATAGTGAGATTAGTTAAGTATTGTTTTTCTGTAACTGTGTGAACCTGTCCATCTGTATTATTTTTAATATTTCCTGTTATTGAAACTCTGGTGTTTATTGTAAATAGATATTTAGTATTTTCATGTTCTTTTATTATGTATTATTAAATACATTTAAGCATTTCATTGTGGCTGGCCCTTTAGAGAATATTTTAACCTTTGAGAGTACTTATGTATATTGGTGATATTGTGGCCACTCCTGAAAGCCTAGCTGCTTGGTCAACATTACCATTTGTATTAATATTAATTTCACTTAGTATAATTGGGTACCCATGTAAGAGCCTTAGAGTAGCTGGCTTTGGAGTGTCTGGTGGCAGTGTAACTACCTTACATTCTGGGAAGATGGGGGCATAGCTAGTAAATCTCTGCCAATCTTTTCCCAGGTGTGTGTGTGTGTGTGTGTGTGTGTGTGTGTGTGTGTGTGTGTGTGTGTGAACTACTTGGAGCAGGGAAGACTTGGCTTGGACACTTAGCTCAGGAGTTAACCCTACAGCTGTGCCAGTGGGGAGTCTTACTGGGGAGGGTGACAGAGAGACCCAGACCCCAGACTGACTGTGTTCCCTGTGTCATCCTAAAGGAAATTGTGCATGATACAGAGAGCTGCATCTGGAAATACTTGGTGTATCCATTTTTGTTCCAAGTGAACATTGCTCTCCAGTGCCAGTGGTGAGGATTCAGCCTACTTGATTACTGGCCCAGAGTGGGAACATCACATATTGGTGAGCAGTGGTGTGGAAATTAATTCAACTTCTGTAGCCTGTAGGCAGCTGTCACTAAAGGTGTCTTCTCTCAGCAGCCACAAGGTAAATATTCAGATTTTCATTTCACAACAGTTTTATTTATTTTTTGTTAGTTTAGTTTAGTCAGGGAAAGCAGGCAAACATGTCAGCAGAGGATTATGGCAAGCTAACAAAGAACCAGTTCGCCAAGATGTGCAAAGCCAAAGGAGTGGTCAATGCCAATCTGACGAAAGAGGAAATTATTTCAATCTTAGTCACAGCTCAGACCAGCAACCATCAGAATAAGCAGTCTGGTGATGGGGATTTGCAGCCCTCAGAAACAGGACAGTTCACATTTTCCTCAGAGGACTTAAACATCTGTCTGGACTTAGAGTTACTTGAACTGGAGGCCAAACATTTGGAATTAGAATCAGCAGAGAGACTGCTGCATTTGAAGGCTGAAGAAAATGAGAGACTGCGATGTTTGGAGGCTGAAAAAAATGAGAAGCAGAATCAACATGAGAGGGAGATACTGACTCTTTGCCAGGGTCATGGAGGTAATGGGTATGGGAACTGAACCCTATAAGCAATAAAGATCAATACATTTCTTCCACAATTTACAGAGGGTGATAATTTTGATAGTTTTATTCATATATTTGAAAGAGTGTGTAAACAGTAAAATGTTTAGAAATTTACAAAAAGCAGTATAAAATGTTCTCATGTAAAGCACATTATTGTAATGCTTGCATAAAACTTCATTGTCAGACGGTTTTCTTTTTTGCAATTTTGTAATAACTGTCTGGAGCTTTTCTCCTTAAGTCTCCACTGAAAATGGGCCACTGGCTCAGTTGGACTAACCCGGTTAACAAATGACAAATAAATAAATAAAATAAATAAATGTTGGCTAAGGGCTCTGGGTATGGTTCCTCACCCCCTTACTCCATGGTAAAACTGTAACTGCTGTTTCTAAATTGTCTGATATTGATTGTTTAAACTATGACAGAGTAAACCAATATTTACTTGAATGCTTTAAGTTAACATCTAAAGCTTACAGAAAAAAAGTTTTGTGAGTATAGATGCAAGGCAGATGAATGTGTGTGTGGGATTATATTGCTGAGTTAAACACTTATTTTCAAAGGTGGGTGAGTGGGTGTCAGGTCACCACTTTCGAAGGGCTGGCAGACCTTTTGGTGAGGGAACAAACCCTTAGAACTTTGCCTGAGGATATGAGAATCTGGTTGGCAGACCAAGAATGTAACTCTGCAGATAAGCTGGGGAAAAGGGGACCTCTACTTGGCAAGCAGGGCATCACTACACAAGAAGGGGATACCCAGTGCTGCCCATGGATATAAGGGAACCCTTGGTAAACCACCCCAATAGAGTCCACCAGTAACAGGGGAAGCCACTAGTTCAGGCAAATGGATAGGGTCAAGGGGTAAATGTTTTAAATGTAACCAGTGGGGCCATGTGTGATGATAGTACCAGCAGTCTGGAATTTCTGGAATTAATTTTAAATTCATGTCATTATATATTATCAAATAACTTAATTATACAACATTATTATAAATGTATGTATGGATGTGTATGTCATGTATATCAATATCAAATTTTTTTGTTTTGATGTGAAAAGAGTACTTATAATAAAGTGCCTGTGTTTGAAATGTATCTGTGTGTGCCCCTACAGAGAAGAACGAAATATACATGCACTATTGTAACTGTTTAAAAGTATATGTTTTAAAAGAGGAAACTGGCAGACAAGAGGTTAACCTCAGTCCTGCAAACTTTAAAATATATCAGAAATTAAATCACTTTATGGGCTAGGCCATAAAGATGCTATCTCACAGGTTTCAATGCAGCCAGAGACACAAATTCTGTACTAGAAAGCTTTCTGCATCGTCTTTGGGGTAAACTAATTACTACTCTGGAAGCATGGGAGTATGAAATTGTTTTATGACTTTCAGCACCTGCCATAGATCTGAGCAAAAGCCCTTGTGTGTGTATTTTTACGGGTAGGTGCTAAATCCTGCCAGCTTCCAGCAATGGGGTTTGCATAGGAACTAGAAGTCAGATGACCAGAAGTGATGTCATTCTGCAAAAGTAATATTTTAGACATTATTTTGAGAGTCTCTTAGTGAGACTGAGCTTTATGTATTCTGTCTTGGGCCTGACAACAAGAAGGACCATTCACCACATCATCCTCCTTGCTCTATTAAGTAAGTAGGGTCTAGTGATCGTCTTAGATTCAGTCAGGAATATAGTGAAGCTTAGTTTAGATATTGTTTTTCTTTGATTGTCTGAGCCTGTCCTTCAGTGTTATTTTAAATATTTCCTGTGATTTGAACTTTGATGTCATTGTGAATATATACTTAGCATTTTCTTGTTATTTTATTTATTATTAAATATATTTAAACTTTTCATTGTGGCTGATCTTTATAGATATATTTAAGTTTTGAGAGTACTTGCATATTTATTTGGTGACACTGTGTGGGCCACTTCTAATAGCCTTGCTCTTGGTCAGACAGCTATTTGTACTGATATTAATTTCACTTAGTATATTGGGTATCCTTGGAAGAGCCTTAGGATAGCTGACAGGAGTGTCTAGTGGCAGTCATAACTACCTTATAGTCTGGGCAGAAGTGAGCACAGTTAATAAATCTGTGCCAGCCTTTCTCAGGTGTGAGTGTATGTGGGTAAATCAAAACTCCAAGAGTGTGTGTGTGTCAACTACTTGGGCAAGGACACAAAGCACTGGTTGGACAGAGAGAGTGGTGGAGGTCTTGGCTTGGACACTCAGCTGCGAACTCTACTCTATAGCTGTGACAGTGAGGAGTCTTATTGTGGATCTGGAGAAAGAGGAAGAAACCAGTCCTGAACAGACTTTGTTCCCTGTGTGCTCTTAAAGGAAATTGTGCTTGACTGTGCTTGACGCAGACAGCTGCATCTAGAGATACTGAGTGTGTACCTGTTGTCCTTCCAGTGAACATCTCCCACTGGTGCCAGTGGTGAAGATAGAGGCTTCTTGATTACTGTCTCAGAGGTGGAGGGTTGTCACACCATGTATCATATAGATGTAAATGGAAGCAGGGTAGGGAACAAAACATGGGGGGAGCCAGCAAGTGGGAATAACCGTATGCCAGTGGTACATTTTTTGGAGACCACAGGGGCACTAAACTATCACCAGAGTTTATATCCTATCTTAGTGGATGGAAAACAGGCCACTGCTAAGAGAGACACAGCCTCTGACTTAACCATTGTGAAGCCTGCAGTAGTTAAAGAGGAGCAGTACTTGCTTGGGCAGTCCAATCCAGTCAGAGCTTTAGGAGGGACCCCATTCCAAATGCCATTGGCCAGGGTTCACCTTGACTGGGAGGGTGGAAAAGGAAGCAAGGGAGTAGGTGTGTTTGAGAATATCCCTGCAGATATCTTGATAGGGAATGATTGTGATAATGGAGTACCTTGTGTGCATGCAATCAGGCTTGGAGACAGGCATGTGGGTCTGGTAGCCTGAGGGAGACCCAGACAGACCCCAGACCTGAAGCCAGGGCTGGTGAGATGGCTATTTCCGGGAGGGAGTTACTCTGTAGCAATGAGCCTGAAGGTGAGCCACAGTTTCTGGTAGGTACTGATGTTCCCTTGGACAGAGTGACTGCAAGGGCAGAGATGAGTGATAGTACCCAGGCTGACAGTGAAGCACCGCTATCAAAGAATACCAGATTTCCTGTGGAAGAGGAGTTAGGAAGAGTTACAAAGAAAGAGTTGAGGCAGGTGCAGGTCTCGGACCCTACTATAAGAGGCTTGAGGGAGGTAGCTAGGGAGGCACCTGATTCTTAAGGACAAGTGGAGTCTGTATACTGGAACAAAGGGTTACTGTGTAGAGAGTATACCCCTGAGGGAGGGCTAGAGGGTGAGGTAACACAGCAGTTGGTAGTGCCTAGATCCTATCATCTGGCAATTCTAGCCATAGCCCATGACATTCTTTTTACAGGTCAGATGGGCATAAAGCATACCAAGGGATGTATTATGTAGAACTGCTATTGGCCTGGGATTTCAAGGGATGTAACAGGGTACTGCAGGACTTGTGAGCAGAGCCAAAAAGTAGGCAAGGTAGTAGACAAGGTCAAGGCTCCTTTGATGTCTTTCCCTGTGATTGAGGAGCCATTTCTGAAGGTAGCTATGGATGTTGTGGGGCCCTTGAGTACTCCAAGCTCCACATGGAAGACGTATATCCTGGTGGTAGTAGATTATGCTACTAGATACCCTGAGGCAGTGGCTCTGTCCTCCATCGAGGCAGAGAAAGTGGCAAATGCTTTGTTAGAGACTTTCAGCAGGGTAGGTGAGAGAAATACTGACTGATAGAGGTGTCAATTTCATGTCAGACCTGCTGGCTTGTCTGTGGAAGTGCTGTGGGGTGAAGTACCTAAAAACCACCACTACCATCCCCAGACTAATGGTTTTGTGGAGAGATTAAATTTTACACTAAACACTATGCTAAGGGCATTTGCAGACCAGTTTAAGAGTGAGAGTGGGACAAACATATGCCTCATATGCTGTTTGCATACAGAGAGGTACCCCAGGAATCCACAGGGTTTTCACCCTTTGGGTTGCTGTATGGGCATAGGGTGAGGGGGCCTTTAGATTTGATTTGTGATGAGTGGGAGAATGAGTGTGAATCCCAAAAGGAGTCTGTTGTGGCATATGTCCAGAACCTTGGAACAAGGCTTAAGGAGCTCATGGGCTTGGCTCAGGAGAACCTGGCCAGAGCCGAACAGCAGTAAAAGGTCTGGTATGACAGGAATGCTCGAGGTTATGGTTCTCATTCCTGTCAGACACAATAAGCTGCAGGCAGCTTGGGAGGGACCATTTAAAGAGGTAAGGAAGGTCTGTGATGTTAACTACATAGTAGAACTGGAAGGCAGGAGGAGGGGCCCAAATTCTGATGTTTATTGTAAATATATATTTAGTATTTTCATGCTCTTTTATTATTATTAAATATATTTAACATTTTCAATATGGCTGCTCCTTTAGAGAATATTTAACCCTTGAGAGTACTTATATCTATTGGTGACACTGTGGCCACTCCTGGAAGCCTGGCTGCTTGCTCAACATTAGCATTTGTATTAATATTCATTTCACTCAGTATAATTGGGTACCCTTGTAAGAGCCTTAGAGTAGCTGGCTTTAGAGTGTCTGATGGCAGCTTAACTACCTTATAGTATGGGCAGAAGGTCGCATAGTTATTAAATCTGTGCCAGCCTTTCCCAGCTGTGTGTTTACATATGAAAATCACATCTCAACGCGTACACGTGTGTATATGTGTGTGTCTGCTACTTGGAGCAGGGACACAAAGCACTGATTTCACATGAAGGGTGCTGGAGGACTTGGCTTGGAGACTCAGTTGAGGACTCAACCTTACAGCTGTGCCAGTGAGAAGTCTCACTGGGAAGGGAGACAGAGAAACCCAACCCGGAACTGAGTGTGCTCCCTGTGTGCTGTTAAGGGAAATTGTGCTTGATGCAGAGAGCTGCATCTGGAAATACTTGGTGTATCAATTTTTGTTCCAAGTGAACATTCGTCTCCAGTGCCAGTGGTGAGGATTCAAGGTCCTTGATTAATGGCCCAGAGTGGGGCTATCACATGCCTCATCAAATGTTTCTGATATTGTGCTGTTTCGAGCCAGAATAAGTCTGAAAGATCTTGCAGTATGCATCTGTACTGCTCTGTGTCGCTTTGCACAGCCCTGATGAGTTGTATATAAATTGCATAGAAAGTACAGTGTCTTTTGTTTTGGTATTTCATTGGCTAAAATAGAATGAAACAATTTTTTTGCAGGGTGACAAGTCTGAGAATGAGGCAAGTTTGTAAAGTTTGGTTGAAAAAAATAGGAATAGCATAATGGAAAATTCATAATCTGGGTTGTCACCTGGCAGAATTTTTCGTGACAGTTAGGAATTCAGGCCCTCTGTCTGGTTGTCTAGTTTTGGTGCAGAACTGATAGACATTTTTGGTAATTCTGAGAACCAGTACATTTCTGATGTATGTGTTCCCATAATTCATACTTTCAGTTGGATTTCTTAATTGCAGTCATGTTCTTACAACAACTGTCAACCTGGGACGTGTGAAAAATGACCACAAGCAGGCAGTTAAACCGATCAAAATAATTCCCTTTATGTTGTATATCAGTATTAGTTCACAATGTCTGAACCTTCTTTTTATACAACTGAAATAATGGCTCTGCCTTCTAGTTGCACTTATTGTTGTCTGAAGTAAACGTACATGAGCTGTTTTTGGCTTCACTACAAATAACACTGTGGATATGGACAGAAACTGTTGTGAAGAAATTTGTAAAGTACTTACTGTAGGAAACAGTGTGCAAACATAATTTACTCTTTCTCTCCTTATCACATCAGCCATTAAGAATAGCAGGTAAACCCTTCTGTCCATTGTACTACATCTTTAATAAGATCTTACAGCAATGATATGTTGCATGCAGTAGTGACAATGGAAAAGTAATAAGGCCAAAGAGCCTAATCACCATTTGGTAAGTTTAACAAGCTGCTTAGGAAAAGTATTTTAACATTGCCTCATAGATGTAATTTCAGATGACTTTAACAGATTAAGGATTATCAAGTGACGTGCGGTTATTGTACAAGCAAAATCATTCACCAATGTTAGTAATTTATAGCTTTACTAGAGTGGTAATAAATAAAACAGGTACAGGCAGATGTCTTTTTCTTAGTTTACAGGAAACCATTTTATAAGGACTGACAGAATGAACTTATAATGAAACTTAACTAATTAAAACTAACCCATGCATAAGAAAGTGAGTATCTAACTGGTTGATAGACAGGAAATGTCAGCTGAAAGTAGATAACAGGTCATTGGTAAAGTAGCTGGGAACACCACATAGTTCAACATTTATTTTATAATCCTCTCTTCCCACCTCAGTGGAACCCTGATTAATGATTCCACTACCTGCATCCAGGAGGCCCAGTTACTTTGCAGGGGCAAGAGCTGGGCATCCCCCTTATTGCCCATATGTTCCTGCCTAAGAATCCTATTGGCATAGTTATTCCCCCAGGACAAGATATGTGTTTGACACTTCATCAGCTAGGTGGTCCATCAGAACTCCCTACACCTAAGGGGCTTGTGGATTCTCCATAACTGCCTTGTTGGGAGTAGGTATGCATGATCCCACTTTATACTTCCTTCCTATTCTGCGACTTACCTGGTAAGTCTATGCCTAATGCAGCATGGGTCAGTTTGCCCTCTATAGGCAGGTGATGCACTCTGCCACCATTAGATGCTGCAGTGCCAGTGGTACAGGCCTAGTAGCTTGTGTCAGCTGCTTCTCCCCCTATCCACCCACCCACTCAATCCCTGTGATGCCCATGCCTCTAACTGAGCACAGGCTGTCAGAGTTGTAGTCAGAATTTTATCCCTTTTTGCAATGAGGCCAAGGGTCTCATAGCTTATCAACAGCACCTCAGCTCTCTTCTCTTTACCCCCCCGATTTAGGAATACCAAAAAATAAAAATACTGATCAAGTATACAAATTGCATAAAACTCCCTGTAAGATAATCTGAAAGGAAGACTCTAAAAGCTGAAGTAAAAAATGTCCATACTGTTTAAATGGTTAAAGATACATAGCTTTCCAGAATGTACAAAACTGAAACAAATTCAAAGTATTCAATAAAGTATTGTATCAGGCCAATTACTATGTAGGAGAAGAGACAGTAGAAGAAACAAATAGCTGGAAAGACATATGTGTCACAGTTGACAAGAAATTAAACCTCGAAGCACCCATAGTTGCTTTATGCAAGAGAGCTGCTAGAGTGTTATACTGTATATTCAGATTCATAAGATCACCAAACCTAAACCTATTTTGGCAGTAATTTAATTCCAGTCAGCAAAGAGTTGGATGGATTGAGTGAGACAAGACCTGTTACAGTCAGGAATGACTGTCAATGAAGATAGTCGAGTGGCACTGAATTGAGAGAGGTGACAACAGTTGACACAGTATCCTCATCTCATGCAGAACAAAATGGGAAAAGGGTGTTGATGGTGATGATGAGGATGATTAAATCCACAGCATGTAGTGTGTTCAAATATTCATGAGCAGTATAGAAGCCATAAGCAAGACAGAAAACTCTCAATGATACTTCAGTAAAGCGATCCATATTGAAGGAATTACTAACAAGTGGAATGGCTAAAAATGCTAAATCAGTCTCTCCTAGAGAAAATGGATGGGAGACATGGTTTTAGCGATTTCCAATGAAACGCCAGTGTTTGTTTCCGTGTACACTAACCCACCAATCCCATTTTCCTGTCAGAACCATCTGTTATTATAATGAAACTGTGAGGTCACAGTTCCTGCAGCTACTATGTTAGTCACTGCATGGTGCTTTTTCCATTCCCTGCAGTTGTATGACTATGGAGTTAGTATGTTTAGATGTACTGGTGCACAAAGAGGTATGCTTTGCTATAGAAGCATTGATTTACTATATTTATGCAGGGTGGTACCTAGGGGCAGTTGTGTTGATCATTTGTGTTTAACTATTTAGGACTTTCGGCTGAGTAGGCGTCAGTCATTCACAGGAGTAGTGATTCTAGTATATAAATTGTACAGACATTGACATCTGTTCAGAAAACTAGGGCTAGTAGGAGTTCTGATGAGTACAAATGTCACAACTATAATCCATTTTATTGCAAATGTCAATGGAAAACAGAGAGGTGACAGAATTAGCTTACATGTAAGGTAGAGGAAAGAAATCAGTGGGTATAGCAATAAAAGAGGTAATAAGAGTTAATGCATTCTAAAGATATTAGAAAAGAAAACAGAGCACAAGAAAAACAGCATATAGTCAGGCACCTGATCATTTCACACACCCCTGCTTTACCTGTAGTTGTTAGTTCTGAATAGTGAGGAAGGAAGTTTTAATGTCTTATCTTTCTATTGCTGATGCTGCTTTCCCTGGCACCTCCCTTTAGGCCCTTTTATGTTGCGTTTACTTCTTCTCCTCAGAGTCCTGGAGCAAGGATTGGCCAACCTATTTGTGAGGTGTGGCCTGTCATGTGTGCCTCTCCCAGTTTACTCATCCACTTGATTTTTTTCATTCAAGCACTAAATAATGCTGCTGAGAGGTGTTTAGAAGCACTGTTGTGCATTCTTCCTTTAGAAATACTGAAAAGGTACTTATCAAATTCCTTAACTGGCACCTGCCAGCAGTGCTAAAGCTCCTTAGCAGTGCCCAAGAGTGGAGCCATACTAGTCTTTTTTTGGATAGTACTTGTAGAATGAGCTGTTGCATGCTGTATTCTCCCTGTGCCATTGCTTCATTACGTATTTGCCTAGGTCGTTCATTTTATGTTGTACCTATTCCTTCTCTTTAGACTTTCTAAGTAATGACAGGCTACTGTAGCTGTGAGATGAACTCCCAGGTTGTGTCTCTTCCTCACTCAGACACCTCTCTTAGTAGCTCTGAGAAAAGCTTTTGGGGGACATATGCAAGTGCTTCTATTTCCCTTTTAGTAGCACTAAAAAGGTCTACCTCTCAACTTCCAAGCATTAAAAGTCATAGCAGAAGGTCAGAAAAAAGTAGCACATTCTAATTTTTTACAATAGAATGTCTTTATATATCAGACCGTATATGGTTAGTGGTAATGGATCTTTGTATTGGGTTAGTTGTTATGTATTTAATAAAATGTGTTTATTTATATATATATATATATATATATATATATATATATATATATATATATATATATATATATATATGTGCACACACACATATATATACATACATATGCACACATAATAGTTTAATGTGTTCTTTTATTGATTCACAGATTAAAGAGTAACACTTTTTGACTGCCATCTCAATGAAACCCTGGCAACAGCTTTACCATGAGTTCACAGGGGGTGAATTCACCAATCTCCCGTATACATTCTACCCTGCACCTTTGCATTGGGCTTTAACATGGGTCATGCATAGGGAAAGTCACAATTCTCATGTTGGAAAATTTCCCTAAGATGGGTGATGCTCCAAGAGCATTTCAACCACATGCAGTGTTGACACACACACACACACACACACACACACACACACACACACACACACACACACACACACACACACACACACACACACACACACACACACACAAATATCCTTATCCAACCCCTTGAAAAAGGGCTCATGCCCAAAAGTGCTTTTCTTTTTATTTGTGTAATAGTAATATATTTGGCTTCATTAATTTATTTAGTAATTTGTTTTATTTTATTAAAGTATTTGGTTTATGCCTATCACTGTGGTGGTTTGGTACTTTGGTTCTACGTATTTATACACAAGTTCCAGTACCTACCTTTAGTGATCAGGATCTTCATTTGTTTTGTTTTTATATATCTATATATATATATATATATATATATACATACACATATATGATCATTATTAGTAAAAAAATACGAGCACTCATAAAATCAACTAAGGCCAATTTTGAGAGAAAAATTGCCATGGATTCAAAGGACAATCATAAGGCCTTTTTCAGCTATGTTAGGAACCTGGGTGGAAACTCCCAGATATGCTCAGAATTAGTCCAAAATGATACAAAAATCACTGAACCCACAGACATTGCCAACATACTGGCAGACAGGTTCAGTGCAAACTTCACCCCTCTCCCCTAAAGGAGAGATAACTATCCCAGCGGAGTGTAGCCTCCCAGACATCTCATATACGCAGGTGAAAGCTGCTCTCTCTAAAGCTAAAAACACAGCATCAATGGGACCGGATGGTGTCCCCGGCTGTGTGCTACACGAGCTAAATGAGGAATTAAACCCGCACATAAGGCAGCTGTTTAATCTCAGCCTTACCACAGGATACGTGCCCAAGGAGTGGCGTACAACAACTGTGGTCCCATTCCACAAAGGCGGTGCCTCTACGGACCCTGGTAATTACCGCCCCATAAGCTTAACAAGTCTAGTCTGCAAAGCTATGGAGAGGATCATAATGGAGCTCATAAACAAAGATATAGGGGACTTGCAGACATTGGACCCGACCCAGTTTGGCTTCGTCAAGGGCAGATCATGCCTTTTGAACTTGGTCGACTTCTTCGAAACAGTCACCAAGGCCATTGATGAGGAAAGGCAGTCCATACAGCCTACCTTGACCTTGCAAAGGCTTTCGACACAATACCCCACTCGGGTATTGTAGAAAAACTTACCAGCTTAAATGTAAACCCATATGTCACAAGATGGGTTGCAAACTGGCTTAAGGACAGAACCCACAGGGTTAGAGTTGCTGGCACTATGTCAGACTCCAAGCCGGTCACAAGTGGTGTCCCACAGGGCTCGGTCCTTGGCCCCCTATTGTTCGGCATCTACTTCTCAGAAGTACAGGCCAACATGGGAGGACTTTGGCTGACAAAGTTTGCAGGCGACTGCAAACTGGGCCATAGTGGAAAGTGCATCGGACACGGATATCCTTCAGAAGGGACTCACGGAAACAGATAGCTGGTGCCAGAGCCATGGCCTGAAGTTAAACGCCAAAAATGTATAGTCATACCCTTCGGGAAAAACAAGGTAACCCCAAGCTACCATATAGGTGGCAATCCACTAAGCATAGAAGAGGTTATCAGGGACCTGGAGACCCAGGTTGACAGTGGCCTTTCTTTTGACACTCACGTTGCTAAAGTGGTTAGAAAGACCTTCTACATTGCCCACCTGATCATGAAGGGATTCACATCCAGATCTAGTGAGGTCATTGTTCCCCTGTACTCTTCACTTATCAGACCAATGATCGAGTACAATGCCCCATTCGGGATGTATCTCACCCGACATCTGCAGCAATTGGAGAGACCCCAAACGTTACTCACCAAAAGGATAAAAGGACTCCAAAATCTGTCCTATGCTGCCAGATTGAAGAAACTCCAGCTCTATTCAGTCGCATACCGTCTGCTCAGAGGTGACATGTGCCTGACATACAAGGCCATGTCCAACCCGGAATTAATGGACATGCTCCACCTCAAAAAATCCAAATCCACCAAAACCACTAGAGCAAGTGACTTAAACCTTAGCACGGATATAAATAGGACGTGCTGGAGGGATAGATTTATCACTCAGAGACTCCCTATGCTGTGGAATAAAATCCCGGTCCATGTGAGGCAGAGCACCTCGCTGGCTCTGTTCAAGAGAAATCTTGACCTGTGGATGGGGGATCATAGGTTTACCCCGGGAATCATCTCTGTGTCACTGCTGGACAGAGGCACAACAAACTAATGGGTACAGTATTTTTTCATATAAGGGGTGGCGTAAGCCACAAAACTTTGGGCTAGGCTTATAAATGCCTTAGGACAGATAGCCTAGTATAAACCTATGAACCTATGAACCTATATATCTAGCGAGAGAGAGAGATAACATTTATATATATATATATATATATATATATATATATATATATATATATATAGTGAGAGAGAAGGGTGGTATAGTGGCATAACAGTTCACATTGCTGCTTTATTCTTATTGAATATCTTATTTAATGTCTGGGGTGCCTCCTGTGTAGAATCTACATGCTCCCCCATGTACATGTCCTCACATATACCATAAACATCGAATTAGTGCATCCAAGTTGTCCATGGGTATGTGTGTGTGTGTGTGTATGTGTGTGTGTGTGCACCATCTGTTTAGGTGTGAGTGCATTTTGGAATAGACTAACATCCATTTCAAGATTAGTGTCCCTGCCATGCCCTTAGACATGTCTCTGTCATGACCTTGGAGCTAATTGTTTTATGTTTAGGGACATAGCCTCACCCTATGGTGATAACCATGGTTTTAGTGGTTTTGCTTGGTACAATCAGCATTCCAAACTCATTTTGAAAGTCAGCATTTAATTTGTGTAATCCAAGCTACTGTCATTTTTACCAATGACACTTGAAGTTATGACTCTTGCTACAACTGCACTTAAAATCTTAGTTTTTATTAGGTATCTAACATTACTGGCACTCTGGCAGTTAGCATAGAAGACTAAAGCTATGAGCTGTTAATGAACTGCTTTCTTTAGTCCAGGATTTGAGTCCTTCAGCTTCCATTTATCTGCTGCATGCCATGCTAGTGAAGTCACTCAAGAAGCAGGAAGTGCAATGGGGCAACTGGGAAATTGAGACAGGCTCCTGATTTTCTGGATCTTAAAGCTAATAACTACCTATGAACTTACTCGCACTAAATTAAATGACATTCATAACAGAGTGTCACATACAAGTTATCATTTTAATAGTTTAGTGATACTCGGATCTCTTTCTTTATGGCCGCTTTACTTAAAGAGCTCAAAATCATCCTGTAGAGTTGCAGCTAAATTGGTCAGTAATATTTAACTTGCAGCAGCCAAAGATATTTCTAAATTGTTAGTCATCTAGCTTCTCTGTCCAGATCTCATTCAGTGATCAGCTTCTGCCTGTATGAGTGTCACTATATATTTTATTCCAGAAAATGAAAAGAATGAAGAAAATAAACATCACACTGTTACACATGACACTGACATTGTTGTAAGCAAACAGAGCTTTCAAGTTATACTATCCAGCGACTTTATATCCACTGCACTGTGCATCTTATTGTCTGGATGGCTGTTGCATAAAGTCCTAGCCTAGGGTACACACAGATCACAAAGCAAGACATATGCATAATGGAAGATGTGTCAAATGCACAAAAAAGGCATTTACAAATACTTAAAATAAAATTAAAAATATCAGGAGAGGATTAGGGGTCTATGTTCGTGTAGGTAGCCACTTCTGTTTCAGCCAAATAACATCTATGATGCATTCTGGTTTTGCACAACACTTAGCTTCAGCCAAGCTAGAGTCTACACCTCTATCAGTAATTGAAAGGCCAGAGACTACACCTCTATTAGTAAATGAGAAGCAACATGACTTGTAAATGACTGGACATAAACTGAGGTTTGACAACTTCATTGTGTAAATGGCTACAAAAGAGACTGTTAAAACCAAATGCAGCAACATGCAAAAGGAAAATCATCTCTCACTCCTTTTGGCCTTACATTTTGAAAATACGCTGTTTTGACAAGTTAGCTTTTTGCTGTTAGCATTTACAGTAACTGATTCTTTTTTCACTTTTGTAAAAATAATGCTCACACAGAACAGTTTTTTATGTTTTGTACAACACAATGAAATACTTAATTATAAACACTGTCTAAGGTACGCATTGTCAAAACATTCACTTCTTAGTATGGCATATTATTAAATAGTCTTTTTTTCTGAATGTTGATTTTATAGACACCTCAATTCAGTATCAGAACAATCAGCTCACTGTAAATTCACAAGCAGGAAAATGCTTAAACTACAGATATCTTAGAGAAATTAAGTGGTGGAAATGTTAACTCTAGAGTGACAGCACCATCATGTTACATAGTTAATATGGCCTTATAAATATAACACTGAAAATGATATATAGTACCTTGAGTTAAATACTTTTATATGTCATTATGAGTCTGAAATTAACCTAAACATTTCTGGTCTTCTATACCGTAGTTTAGTGGGAGATGCAAACTGAAAGCTACCATAAAACAGGATATGGTTGAAATGGCAGACCAAACATACTACACAGTTATGTTTTAGCTAGTTATTTATTAGTACCTTTTGAGGAGGGTCTCAGAATTGCCACAAATATATATTTATAAAAAAAATTTTGATGAAAGATGCTTCATAATTAACAAAATAAAAAGTATTCCGGCCTGAGCTAATTGTTCTAGTATTAAATTGAGATGTCTTTGAAACGAACATGCAGATGGTGTTAGTATTTTCTGTTCCAAGCTTAGTTTGTGTTTTTAAAGCATCTCAGCTGGAGCGCCTTCTGTGTGGAGTCTACATGTCTTCCCCACGGTCGAGTGGCGTTCGAAAGACATGCGTGGATGGGCATGCCTTTGTTGAAGGTTGGGCGTCGAGCTGGCACCTATGCACCATAAAAATCTGCTGTCAATCATTAGCGGACCGGAGTTCTACTGTGGCGACCCCTAACCGGGAAAAGCCGAAAGAAGAACAACTTTAATTAATGCTGAAATGTTAAATGTAATGTTGTACCACATCAACTTTGTTGAATGGCTTCAGAGTAGAGTATAAATTATATAGAACATAGTTATAACCTGTCCATATATAAACAAAAAGAAAGAAAGAAAGAAATAGCAACAAGAGAAGTATATGCTTGAAGTGAGTGACTGATCTAAGGGTCAATGGTATATGTCTCTCTGTACAGGTACCACCTTTGTTCTGACTACGAGAGGATATGATTTTATTCAGTCTGGAAGGTGACAGCCCTGTGAAAAGCACCTGAACTCGGCCTTTGCTTGCTGTTTTGTCATGTTACCTGCTCCTGAGAACTTGCTTTGTGTAGGAGATTAAGACACTCCTCAAAAGACATTAATGCATTCAAAGCAAGTCCGGAATTTCAGTTTTAGATTAAAAGATAATAATCTGGGCAAAGTACTGAGTTCAAAATCTGTTCCCAGCATCAGTAAAGTGTAGTGCTGGCCATCCATTCTCTACTGGGTACTGAGTTATGACCAACACTGTACATCTTAAACTGTACTGAGGATGGACTGCCCCATACAACTCACTATCCCTTATACAAAAGACTATGAAATGCTTGCATTACTAAAAGGTGCTAGCATACAAAAATCATTGATGAATGTAAGTGATGAGAACGTTTACATAATTCTGTTATTGACTTTGAATAACTGAACCCTGGTGAACTGAACATGGTAGTCATGCAATTGGCTACTTGCACACAATATATCCTGAATACTATCAAACCAATCCATGCTTTCTGAAACCTAAAGACTAGCCAAAGTGCCTCACAATGGTCACCTGAATACGGATTTCATAAACCCATTGAAACTGTATGTTACTGTAAATATCTTGGCTTGTGGCTAGACCTCAGCCTTAACTTACAGAAGCATGTCCTATGTAGTAACTTCAAGATCAGCAGTCATTTGTTATGGCCTAAGAAAATATCCAATTTTCTTTCCCCAGAAAGGATAGCAGCCATCAGAAAGGGAGTCCTGCCGCACCCCCACACCTTTTTGAATATGCCCTTTCTATAGTTTTAAATGCATCAAAAAGAACCACAAATCTCTGCAAAATCCCTGAAAAAATATCTTCCATTTTATCTCCTAAGCCCCAAAGCACAAAAGACACTGCTACGGTCTTTCTTTTTCTGATGGCAGGTCTAATTTACATACTAACCACACTAAACGTCTTTCCCTTCCTAGCAAGCAGGCTGCATTAGAAATCTACCCCTACAACCTACGATCCCTTATAGCATGCTCCACCACCAAACAGTCCTCCAGTGGAAAACGTCAGTCTACTGAGCATTCATTCTCAGTACCATCCCCCAAAGTCTGGTCACCCAACTCATATTAAATCCATCCCTTCCTTTCCACAATTCCAGTCTGATTTAAAAGTCTTCTTATTTATGTAGCCACAATGTAAACACTTCTTGGACAAATTTATGACCTAAACTCCCCGCCCTTCCTATGTGCTTATTTTTCTTATAATTTTGTCAACACCTGTCTTTCCTACCAACCTTATGCTACACCTTTCCTTCTATTGTCTACCTCTTCTGCCCTTATCTTTTACAGGGAGTCTCTTCCCTTAAAAAAACTTCTTTAAAAGCAGCTCTGGCATTAATGGCATATCTGATAGGTTCATAGGTCAGTACCAGGCTAGCTGCCCTTGCAGGCCATTTTAAGCCTAGCCAATTACCCCATATGGGGATCAAACCCTGCAACTTGTGTCTGTAAGGTAAATACCTTAACCATTATGGCAGCCCCCTTCTCTCTCCCCCTGATTCCTATCAGTGTTTGTACATTTTTCTTCTTTTGACCCACCGTTACCTTTTTGTTTTTACTCTCACATGTAGTACATTTAGACCACTGCTAACAGTACGACCCTTAATGTTCATAATTTTTTATTTTGTTTTTCTCTTTATAATTCATTTTGTATTTGCATTGTTATTTTTAATAGTTTTGGTCCTGTATGTTTATATTTGCTTATGTTTGCTGAGGCTATTTCCCCTCAGGTCTCCACTGAAAATGGGTTTGATTGGAAATTCAGTTGGACTAACCCGGTTAACAAATGTGAAATAAATAAATAAAAATAAAACAAAACAATCACCAGCTGCACATCACTGGGACATTCTGGTATCCACCACCCCTCTGCGTATTACTCTAGTCTCTCTTACTTACCTCTTGCAAAAGTGGTCTGCACTTACAACAGCTGCAGCAGTTTGAAATCAGAAAAACTGATCTCCTCTTACCATCGGCCTTCTGCTTCTCCCACCATCTTGCACTTGCAGACTTTTTTCAATTATCAGCATTCTTATTTTGTCCTTGCATTACACTGGCAATTTATAAGGTTATCTAAACTTCAGCTACCAAATGTTAAAATCTTTTTCTGATGCTCATGCCCTCTTTTTACTTTCCCACATCTTTCTCTCTTCCTTCACTCATCTTTCAAGTTACACATCTGTTAATACAGGTTTACCGCATACTGTTCAGTTCAAACAGCTTACTTTTAGTTACATACATAATACCATACACTTGCTCTTTGCAGCTTACAGATTCACAAACTGATAATCCTGGTCCAGCTCTCTCAGGCTCACTCTGCTCCACTACCCCCATTCGCACTCACCCCTGCTTACCCCAACTTTATACTACAGCCAACCAAACCATTCACTCCTGCCACTCCCTACTTCCTCCCCAACCCACCCATCAGCTCTTACTTTGTTCACAAAAAGAAAAAATTCACGCATTTTAGTCAAATCCTACCTCCATTCTAATTGCACTACTTCAAAAACTACTCCCCTTCTCCCTTCCTCCCTCTTTCAAAAATGTTACACTTTGTCTTAACTACCACCCTACTCGTTTTTCTCACTACCTCTACCGCCCATCACCATACCCTACCTTACATGAACCCTGCCCCTATACCATATACTGACCTCTCAACTATTCATACTTTCCATATTGTTCCTACTCTTTTCTATCACAAGGACACCTACCTTCTTAAAAATTAAAACATCCCCTCTCCCCTCACTCCATCCCAAACTATCAAAAACATCTCTTTCTTACAACATATTACTCAAGTTCAAAACTCCCTATACTAAATTTACTATGCTCAGGTGATATACACCCCAATCCTAGACCGACCTCCAGCTCCTTTCTCCCTACCCATCATACACCCACCCTCTCCCCTCTACTCCTGTCCTCTCAAACACCTCCATATCTAGTAAACACTTTAACTATATTTTCTTTCAATATTCAAAGTATAGTAAAGTCACTGAACTTTACTCCTGGATGTCGCTACACTGTGCCCCCCCCCCCCCAATATCCTCACCAACTCAGAAACCTGGCTAAAACACCCTATATCTAAATGAAATACTACCCCATGGCTACATTATCCTTTGCCAGAACAGACTCACAAAAAAGGAGGCGTAGCTCTCCTATACTCTGATCAACTCACCATATCTCCTCTCTCAGCCAAACTTTCATCCAGTAGAAGTTCTCACTGTAAACTACAAACTGAACAATAGCAAAAAATTTGCTATTGCCACCATCTATATACCCCCAGGAAGAAACATGCCCATCCTTGAACACTTACTCGCCAGGATGACTCAAACTATCCCCTACAAAACTAACATGTGGAGATGTAAACATCGACTGGAATACTCTCCTCTCTCTCTCCTACAGACAGCTTTAAACTTTATGGCTTCTCCCAACTAATTACTACTCCCACCCCGCCTTAAACTTTCAACTACTATGCTGGACTGGATCCTTACCTCCAACCCCCATCTCTACCACAACCCCTCTATATTTGCTGATTCCCTAAGTGACCTCCCCCACCTGTATCCAAATGATACTCCCCCAACTGCTCAAATCCCAACATTACAAATATTGTGCAAACTTTCTAACTTCAACCCTGGTAACTTTAATCATACACTCTCCTCAATTAATTGTTCCTTCCTCCATGACCTCTCTCCAGAAGCCATTCTTAAATTCAATAGCATATTTCTCAACACCCTAAATGTCCTTGCCTCCATCAGGAAAATTAGAATGAGATCAAACTTTGCTCCATGGTTAACGCAAGAAACTTGCACCCTCATGCACAAATGGGATATCGCCTGGAAAAACTGACAACAGAAACCCCTCCAATCTCCAGTGCTGCAGAGAACTACGTAGTCTAACAAAACAAAATAAGAGTCAACCACACAAGAAAATCCCCACTCTAACCCCCCCAAAAAAGATTCTGGAATGCTATCAAACTGTTACACCCAGGTAACCACTCCTCCCCAAATCCCTCCCCCAATAGCTTTGCTTTGAATTCTGCTACTCTGTTAAACTCCACTTTCAAAGTATTCAGAAATTAACAAAAAAAAAAAAAGAGACAAGTACCTACCCCACTACGTCTCCCCTCCCTTCTCTTACATCCTCTTTCTCCCTTAAGCCTGTCTCCACTACTTATATCAGATCACTTCTTGGCAAACTCAAAACATGCTCTCCTTATGCTGACAGCTTTTGCTGCCAGTTTAACGAAAAGAGGTGTAAGTTACCGTGTATCCCATCTCTATACTAATTAACAGATCAATACAGGAAAACTTACTACCAGATATCTGGAAAAAATTCTGTGCGATTCCCCTCCATAAGTGAGTTAACTCCACTGATTCCTCAAGACAAACTACTATTCTATCTCCGTTATCAAAGACTCTGGAAAAATGCATCCATGAACAACAACCTGCCCATCTGCTACAGGAAAACCTCCTCACCCCCACACAACATGGTTTTCACACAAATCTACAGCTCTAATATCTTTTATACAGAAAATCTCTAGATTTCTAGGCAACAATATATTACTCTCATGTCTTTTCCTTGATCTCTCTTAAGCCTTTGACGCAGTCTCTCACAATCTACTACTGTCCAAACTACCTAGCCTTAGTATCTCCGACTCAACTATTGCCTGGTTCTCTAGTTACCTCTCCAACCAACTTCAGCTGGTCAGATGGCTGTCTGCACCTTTTCCTTTCCTCCCAGTCCAAACCGGGGTTTCCCAAGGCTCCATCCTTGGACCCCTATTTAACATTTTCATTAATAACCACCGTCTCTCCAGTCCTCATTTTTCTATAATACAATACACTGATAACTCTACTATACAATTTCCACTTCTGACAATCTCCCCCAGCTACTCTCCCTTACTCAAGAATCTCTACACTCAGTTGAAAAGTGGCTTACATCCAGTCACCTCCTACTCAACCCTAATAAAACAAAACTCCTCCTATTCTTTCCTACATCCTAAATCTTCCTTCTCCATTTCATCCCTTAATAACACATCTATCAAGATTGAACCCCACACTAAACTACTTAGGGTCATTATTGATGATCAACTTAAATTCGATCTTCGCATCCAAGACTGCATCAAAAAACACATAAAAAATGGGACTACTTCACAGAAAAAACAATTCCTGACAAACAAACCTAAACTCTCACTAGCACAAGCCTATCTACTTCCCACCCTACTATACACTGCCCCAATCCTTACAAACCTACAAATAAATCTCTTAACCAAACTCGAACATACATGCAATAAAATTGCTCTAGATTTGCCGCTAATTTACCCTACCACTCTCACAGCTGCCTATCACCAAAAAACCTACGCTGGCTTAAACTACACCATCAACTCCTTCTGCCTCAATTACATCTAACTTGCTCCATCCTAAAATAACCCCACTCCTATCCTACTCTCTCAACACTCATCAGCACTTACACTCCTAACCGTACACTTCTCAGCTCAGGCCATCACTTCATCAACATCTACAAACCCAATACAATCACTGGCAAACTTCCAGGAGCCAATGCTTGAAACAAACTCCCTTTGTTTTTAAGATCAATTTCCAACTTATCTACTTAATTCTTGGACCTGTTTTGCACTAACCCTTCTTAATTGACCTGACCTCTTTCCCAATTCCCCCTCCTTTTTAACCGTCTATTCCGTTCCATCTCCCTTTCTCCATTCTTTTCTAATATTATACCAAAAATATCTTATTCCTGTTGAACTCTTCCACTCTCTTTTATTTACCCACCTCCTGCTTCAAAATTGCTAGCAACGTTATTTGGATACCCGCGGTGGTGGTGCTGCGGTAGCGTTGTCCCCTCACAGTAAGATGCTGTCCGGTTCGATTCTCAGCTAGAGCGTCTTCTGCGTGGAGACATGCGTGAATGGGCGTATCTTCGTTGAAGGTTGTGCGTCAGGCCTGGCAAGCCGGTACGTAAAAATCAACTGCCAATCATTAGCGGACCTGAGTTCCGCTGTGGTGACCCCTAACCGGGAAAAGCCAAAAGACAAAAACAAATACATACAATGGATATAAAAAGTGTACAGACCCGTCAAAATGCTATAAAAGAATGAGACCACGTAAGTGTATGTTATTTCTTTCTACCTAATGTCACCATGCTCATTATCCGTTGCATCATGTCTTACTCTTTGGATAGCACTGTTGTCTGTTATTCTTTGTAGTTCACTGCTGTTGATTAGTCGTTGTGTTTGTCACTATTCTCTTCATTGCAGTGTTATGTAGTATTCTATGTATTTCACAGATGGGAGTTCAACTTTGCTTTTTTGAATACTTTGTAAATATAGTCTAAGCTTGAAAATGGTCCACATGGATCAATGCTCCAACCTGGCCAACAGCTGTGAATCTTCTCTTTTTAAGTGTTATTTGCAAAATCTACCCTCAAAGTAAGACATGTCACTATTTCTAAAACTTGTAATTTGAATACCATATCATGTGAAGATTTAGCAGAATTCCTAAACAAAGCATTCTTATCGTTTATGTTTTTCTTACCATGTAAATGTTAATGGATGTGTTTTCTTAAAGGGCACATCGTCTTCTCGATGCAGTAACCATGGCAAAAGGTACAAATAGCAATGTACACCACATACTTAATCCTGCAATCACAATAATCATAATTAAAATATTCCCTTCCAAAATGATAATCTACAAAAAACATCTGTGACTGCTGTATATGAACAAAAATTACAGTCATTACACACTAATGTTCATTGTTAAGTGGAACCGGTTCTGCCCACATGGAATGATTTGTTTAAATATTTTTTAATAGTTTGACCTCTCCTTTATGAAAATCTTAGTTCATCACCACCTGCTTTTGCTACTACACATTTGATAATAACATTTTCCAGAAGCTTCTTACTATTTTCACAAAAGATCTGCTGGTCTTATTATAACAGAAGTGAGATGAGGGGAATCAAAAGAACTAACATTATTACTTGTCATTTCTCCCACTGAATCCCGTGTCTTAATATACAAAAACATGGTCTTCTCATTTACTTTAAACAACTTATTCTTTGACTCTATTCAATAACCCACTGATGTACTTCTAAACGCATGCACACGTCGAGACCTAGAAATATATTTTTTTATATCCAAAGGTTGGCAGTTATAATAACACAGAAAAATATTAACTGCTGCAGACTTTTGGAAAATATGTGACCAGAACTAGCTTTCAATCTTAAGAATCATAACATCCCCAGAAAAAAAAGGCTGCACTAAAATTATCAGTAATTTCTAATTAAAATGGATATAGCATTATTAACAAAGTAATGAAACTATTCCATCCATTTTTACTGTATTCCACAAACTGAAGGCATCATCTATCATTTCCAAAAAAATTAAAGAATGAATTGTTATTAAATAAATTCATTTTTTGTGCAAAAATGGGCCTTGCATCTGGCAAAGCTATAAATGAGCCCATCTCGGTAGACATCGGCTGCAAATAATATTTACCACTAAAATAAAGCTTTTATTCACACTTTTTGCATCCCCACTACTGACCATCAGCTGCTCCCAGGCACTTTCCTTGTCCACCAGGTCATTCAAACTGATTTAGCCTCCCTGTACTAACTGTGGTCCATTCTGGGGGCTGGTAAGGAGATCGAGGCTTCTTGGGATGTGTCATACTGCTATTGGGGAATGTTTGTCTCCTAATCATACCCCCTAAGGACATGTAACATCCCAGGAATCTGTATGCAATAGGAAATGTGGCATAATACGATTTACACTTCCTCTTATGACTCAGCCAGCCAGAACCCTGCCCCCTCCTCCAGACAGCATACCCCATGTACCACCTTTACCTTCTGATATTTGTGCCAGATCTTTAATATCTTAATTTTCTGAAACAGAGAGTGCAACTTTTTTTCTTACATTATTTTTGGATTACCAATAAAAATCTTTCAAACAGAAAAATCTAAATCAATTTAATCTCTCTTGAATGTGTGGCTTGTTATGCCTCTTACTCTGTTATTATCTACCTGTACTGTCCCCTTTTAAATTGCAAACTCTAGATGTTTTGCAGATTTTCTTAAACTCAATGCCATTAATGCTTTCCCTCAATGTAGCTTCTTCACTGGCTACAAAAGGTAAAGTCAATTTCATACTCTGAAAGCTTGTCTGAAGTTTGATTTCTTACCAGTTCCTTAACAGTTCAGATTTGTTAAAGTATTTATTAGTAGTTTACTGTATAATCACCTAGTGCAATGAAAAAGAAACAAAGGGAGAAACACACAAATTAAAGTTAAAAGAACAAATAAATAATTCAGATAAAAATATCATTATTTCATACAGAGAAATGAACACATCTGCACTGAAAAAAAATGCAGTTACTTGTACCAGTAAGTCATGAGCCAAGGAATGCATGTCATTGAAAAATAATGTAGAAACTAAATGGCTTATTTTGTCATATGAGTTAAAGGTAACAGTCTGGGATTAATTTGTTGTCTACAAAAATCAACCAAAAATCCATCAAAGCACAGTCATATACAGAGACAGCCATGAATTAAAGAGTAATATGTCTTTGTAATAATACTGGCAGAATACCGTGTTACAGTAATACATGGTATAAATGAAACAGTTTTGAGGGATCAGAGATTATGACAGGTTATCATACTTGCTCTTAACAAGTATTTCCCATGCTGGCGTAACCATCTTGTTTTTTTTTGTTTGGTATAGAGCAGTGCTGAATTATTTCAAAGTCAGCATTGACACTGTTATGGATAAGAGAAAGAACAGGTTTGGGATCTCAGAACACAATTTGCTTGATGATCCTCCAAAACTTGTGTGTTCATGAAATTATAAAGCATGTTTACATGTGCAGTTTAGACATCAAAGTATGTGAGACTTATTAAGTTATTGCAGTGAGCAAACAACTATTTGGATGTTTAGAACTCCAGAAACTTCCTATAGTAGCTTACAATGAGCAGTACGGCCTGGTTCTTCACTGCTCAACAGGAAGAACTGATCTTAACAAAGTTTAGAGAGGTTAAGCACCCCCCTGTGCACTGTAAATATCAAGTCTGCACTAAAGCAGAGGGCGCTGATCAGTAAACAGCAGCAGCAGGACATGAAACAGCTTTATTTCAACTCCCATTTCTGCCTGCTATCTATTAAAGTACACACAACATTTTGAATTAAACTGCTTCCCTTAGACAGGGAATATGTAAAGACATCAATCACTCCCTCACAGTTTTACCTGCATTCAAACCCATCATAACACATATTTTTTTAATATTGCTTTTCACTATTACAAGGAACAGACAGCTTTCCATGCACTGCAGAGAGTCATGACCGGATCTCTGCTCGCAACAAATTATGTGCTCTTGATATGGATGCAAGATTCACCTCTTGAGTTCTGCTCTCAAAATGAATTTCTTGGCTTCATACCTCTCGACTGTACATATTTTTGCCTCATATTTTTGGCCCATTTTTTATAAAATTGTGATTTTCTGGCAAATTATTGGCAAGTCATTAAAGACTAAAGACAAAAAATAATGACAGACATTTAAGTTTCAGACTTCATACCCTTCAGAAATTTCATGCTAGAACAAAACCTTTTATTCTATTGACTGTCTAAGTCTGTAACAGTAGTATTTAAAAATTGTCTTTATTTTTGGGCTTTTGTCACCCCATTCTTTATGGCTTTGTCCAGATTTCTTGCACTAACAGGCTGAGAGGTAGGTGTCGGCCTCCCTGTCTTGAACACATAATCTATACATTACAGTCGGAGACCTGATCATAATCCTCTATACTGAACCAAGCAGAATTTCTTGGTAAAGAATAAATCACTTTTAACATGCTGCAGTAAGCAAACTGGTTACCAGTTAACTGGAAGTGAACAGCCTTAAATATCAGGAGGCCAAAAACAGAAATCTCTAAAACACCCTCTGGATTTTATCTCTGTATATAAAATGATGCGTCATTTTGAATCCCATTCATATTAAGAAATAGAAAGTTTTAACTTTCAAAATATTAATGCATTATTAAATGATGGTCATTAAAGTCAGCGGTATAATTAAGCTGATAACGATCGAACCAACCAGGCTGCTGCTGTCCTTTAGGCCTTTAGAGGTAGAGTAAAGATTTTATATAAATATTGTGCTTCTTTTTACCTGCATCCTGGAGCTGTGTAGTTTTGGAATCTGGAAAAATATATAAACTTACTTAGCCCTCTAGGATGTTGGTCTAATGTAATCTCCATTTACTGCATTATAAAAGCTGTACATAGCTATGTAACTGATACCTAGGTAGCTGAGTGGATGAAAAATTTCACTTTGACCTTTTCAGGTCCACTAAAAAGGGCTTTGTGTAGATAGACTACTAGTTAAAAACTGCACTGTATGCTTTTTGTTATATATCTTATCAAAGAACTGTTATTGTACAATTGTCTCCAGTCTTCTGTGAAGTGTTTTATTCATGTATTTTCCTGCATTTAATCTTCTAACCAAGGTTGAATATTGCTTTTTTTAATATTTTGCTATTATTTTTCTTGTAGTCTCCCAGGCTAAGCTTGAAATGGTCTAGTGCTCTACCCCGATCAATGAAATACATGAATGAATGAATAAAAGTGTACATAAATATATGATAGAAAGTGCTAATAAAGTACAGTTGTGGTAGTACCCAAAACAAATTTGTGTCTGCATTGCAAGTTATTAAAGACTAAACAAAAAATAAAACAGATAACAGCTATGTGTTTGAAGATCTTGAAAAAAGGTGTTGCTAAGGAACGTTTCATGTTTGATTCTTTCTTCCTAAGGCTATAGTTTTAAAGTAAACAGAATAGCAGAGGGCTTGTTGTGAGTTTATGCATGACTATGACTGACTTTGGACAGGAGATGTACTGGAAATGGAAAGGTTAAGGAGCGCGAAAGCCACTTAAAGTGATAGTAGGTAGGTCAGAACTAAATTAAACATCCCTGTGAAACAGCAGCCAGGTTTGAGCCCACAGATTAAATTCTGTTCTGTCCCCCCACCCCTTAAGTACAGCAGGCTCTGATACATCTTTAACTTTGATGGCTGAAGCTGTAGAATAACAGCATGTCTGATGTTGGTGTTTAGTAAACTATAAAATGGAAAATCATGTCAGGAGATAATCCTTTTATTGGAGAGAAATCTTAAAATGGGAGAGGGTATTAAATTATGCCTAAACTAGACTATATGAAACAGTCTATGTATACATGCTCCTACTAAGACATTTAGGATGAGTTAAAATTTGACTATAGCCATATCATTCTATGACACCCAATTCATAAATAAGGGCATGGCATCCAAGTACAAGGAAGTCATAGTGGCACTTTATTCAGCCTTTATCAGACCTATCATTGAGTATAATGCCCCCTTCTGCATGTACCTCCTCAGACGTATGTAACAGTTGGAATGCCCACAAAGGTTCCTTACCAGGAGAATCCAGGTTATAAATACCTTCATCATTAACATCATTAAAACCAGGAAATGCTGATGCATGCAAAAACAATATCCACCACAATTTACATTGCTCTTAGATAAGATTCCAAGGTCCCCCTAGGGTTTACTGGCACCTGTTCCAAAACTATAAATTTAAAATTGTGATTTTGACATTCTTTAACATGTTTAGCTAATGCACTCATTTCCTTCTTTATTCAGATGTCATTATTATGCTCAGAAATATGCTGTTTGAGCTTACGCTCAATTTAACCTACATAATAAGCTGCACATAAACAACACTTTGCAGCATAAACCACCCCTATTGTTTGACAAGAGTAACAGCCAGTAACATAAATACTTTTAGTACCCAAAAATACTTGGTCACATTCCAAAATAGAACTATATTTGCTACACAAACCGCACTTCTTCATCTTTTGTACAGTTTGCATTTTGGATAAAGACAGACTACCACACCAGTCTTTTAAATCATTGCCACATCTAAATACAAATTTAGGGGTATTGCCCAACTTTTCTACTAATGTTCTATCTGAGGTTATGATAAATTATGTAAAATTTGGAGTGATTAAGAAGAGGCTATCAGGACAATATTCAGCGATACTCTCACAAAATTTTGGTTATGAAAATAGATTTGGCAATGATCGTATAGACAGATATGTATTATATACAGGTAGTGAGGGCATCTTGGGAGAAGAAGAGTTACAGGATACGAGGTTATCACAACAAAACAATGAGTTACATAGTGCAGATAATGCATTTATTTCTAAATTTAGTATGAATAGTAAACAAATTATGACTATTATTCATAAAAATTGGGCATTTATAAGGTCAAACGTGCTCAATAAATTTTTGTTTGTTTTTAGCGTAGTAGTCCTCTGCTTTGCTTTTTCTATTTAATAGTTAGTTTACACTTTGGTTTTGTAATGGGGAAGGAAGTTGCTAAACCACAGAAGCAATAAAGGTCAGTAAATTTCTTCAACAATTTACAGAGGGTGATAATTTTGATAGTTTTATTCATATGCTTGAAAGGGTTTATAAACAGTATAATGTTGACCAAGGGCTCTAGGAAGGGTTCCTGACCCCCCTTACTCCATGGAAAAGCTGTAACTGCTATTTCTAAATTGTCTGATACTGATTGCTTAAATTATAATACTTTTAAAAATTGTTTATTAGAGTGTTTTAAGTTAACACCTGAAGCTTACAGAAAAAAAGTTTTGTGAGTATAGATACAAGCAGATGAAAGTGTGTGCGAATATATTGCTGAGTTAAGGACTTATTTTAATAGATGGGTGAGTGGGTGTCGGGTCACCACGTTTGAAGGGCTGGGCAGAGGTGAGTAGTAGTACCCAGCCTGACAGTGAGGCCTCCTGTCAGAGGATACCAGACTTCCTGTGGAAGGGAAGCTGGGAAGTATTACAAAGAGAGAGTTGAGACAGGCTCAGCTCTCAGACCCTACATTACAGGGCTTGAGAGAGGTAGCCAGGGAGGCACATGATTCTCAAGGAAAAGGAGAGTCTGTATACTTGGACAAAGGGTTACTGTATAGAGAGTGGACCCCTGAGGGAATGCTAGAGGGTGAGAGAATATAGCAGTTGGTAGTGCCCAGAGCCTACAATCTGACACTTCTAGCCATAGCCCATGACATTCCCTTTGCAGGTCATATGGGCATAAAGCATACAAAGAAATGTATTATGTAGAACTTTTATTGGCCTGGGATTTCCACTGATGTAACAGGGTACTGCAGGACCTGTGATCAGTGCCAAAAGGTAGGCAAGGCAGGAGACAAGCTCAAAGCTCCTTTGATGCCTTTGCCTGTGATTGTGGAGCCATTTCAGAGGATAGCTATTGATATTGTGGGACCTCTGAGTACCCCAAGTTCCACAGGAAAGAATTATATCCTAGTGGTAGTAGATTACGTTACCAGATATCCTGAGGACGTGGCTCTGTCCTCCATTGAGGCAGAAAAGATGGAAAATGCTTTGTCAGAGATTTAAAGCAGGGAGGGTTTCCTAAAAGAAATACTGACTGACAGAGGTGCCAGTTTCATGTCAAACCTGCTGGTTTGTCTGTGGGAGTGCTGTGGAGTGAAACACCTAAAGACCACCCCCTGCCATCCCCAGACTAATGATCTGGTGGACAGGTTAAATTCCACACTCAAGATGATGCTACGAGCATTTGCAGACCAGTTTAAGAGGCAGTGGGACAAATATTTTCCCCATCTGTTGTTTGCTTACAGAGAGGTGCCCCAGAGATCCACAGGTTTTTCACCCTTTGAGTTGCTGTATGGGCATAGGCTGAGGGATCTCTAGATCTGATTTTTGATGAGTGAGAGGGTGAGTGGGAATCCCAAAAGAAGTCTGTTGTGGCATATGTCCTAAACCTCAGGACAAGGCTCAGGGAACAAATGGGTCAGGCCCAGGAGAACCTGGCAAAAGCCCAACAGCAGAAAAAGGTCTGGTATGACAGAGCTAGAGGGTATGTTGTGGGGCAGCAGGTTATGTTTCTTATTCCTGTCAGACACAACAAGCTGCAAGCAGCTTGGGAGGGACCCTTTAAAGTGGTAAGGAAGGTCAGTGATATTAACTACATGGTAGAACTGCTAGGCAGGAGGCAGGGGCACAAACTGTACCATGTTAACATGATGAAACCTTATAATGATAGAGAGGCCCTTGTGTTGAGTATTTGCAGTGGATGGTAGGAGGAGTCTGAGGAGGAACTGGTGACTGATCTCCTCAGTGAGGCTCAGACCGACACCTCACTTGAAAGGGTAGCAATGTCCCAGCAGCTATCCCCTACCCAGGTTCGAGAAATCCAACAGTGTTACAGGAGTTTGGGGCATGTTCACTGGGAAACCAGGGTGCATCCACCTGGTACAGCACCATGTGGATATAGGACCCCAAAGGCCTATTAAGCAGGCCCCTTATAGGGTGTTGAGAGAGTCAAACAGACTCTGAGGGAGGAGATGCAGGAAATGTTAGAACCGGAGGTAATCCAGGAGTCCAGCAGTCCCTGGGCCTCCCCAGTGGTGCTAGTACTAAGGAAGGATGGCAGCACCAATTCTGTGTGGACTACAGGAAACTAAATAGTAACACACAGTCAGATGCTTGCCCCATGCCTAGGACAGATGAAGCCCCAGAGCAGCTGGCTTGGGCTAATTATCTTACCACTATTGATCTTACCAAGGGCTACTGGCAAGTGCCCTTGACTTCCAACGCTAGAGAGAGGTCAGCCTTTGTGACTCCTTTCAGCTTGTATGAGTTCACGAAAATGCCCTTTGGGATGAAAAATGCCTCAGCAACTTTCCAGAGGCTGATAGATCATATCCTAGCAGGAGCAGGAGATTTTTCACTTGCTTACCTGGATGATACTGCCATCTATAGCCAATCCTGGCAAGAGCACCTTCAGCATGCCAGGGAGTTGCTGGGGAAACTACAGAGAGCAGGGTTGATAATTAAGCCCAGTAAGTGTCAGGTGGGTATGGGAGAGGTCTCCTACTTAGGGCATAGAGTGGGGAGTGGTAAGATCAGACAAAAACCTGCCAAAGTGGAAGCCATTCAGGCATGGCCTTCCCCTGTTACCAAAAAGCAGGGCATTCTTAGGGATAGCAGGGTACTACAGAAGGTTTGTCCCCAATTATAGTACCATAGCTGCTCCCCTCACAGACCTGACAAGGAAAAACAGGCCAGATAAGGTAGTGTGGACCCCATCATATGAGCAGGCATTCCAGATGCTTAAATGAGCTTTGGGAGGAACCCCTGTGTTAGCCAGTCCAGATTACAGTAACGAATTTGTTGTGCAGGTGGATGCTGCAAACCATGGTGTGGGAGCTGTACTCGGCCAGGTTTCCTCAGAAGGAGAAGAGCACCCAGTGGTATATCACAGCTGTAGGCTCCAACCCAGGGAGAAATGCTATGTAGCTGTACAAAAGGAATGTCTAGCCATAGTGTGGGCACTGCAGAAACGTCAACCTTATCTGTATGGAAGGAATTTCACTGTAGTTACAGACCACAATCCCATAACATGGCTAAATCAAGCCAGCAAGCAAAATGTCAAGTTACTAAGGTGGAGCCTAGGGTTGCAGGTATATGATATAATAGTGCAGCACTACAATGGGATTAGCAATGCCAACACAGATGGGCTCTCAAGACATGGAATGGGGTAAGGTATTCCCAGATAGGCTCATCCATCTCAAGCATCTTTTCTCAAGAGTCACTTGAAAAACTAGCTTGAGTCTTGGGGGAGGGGGGGGGTGATGAAAGGAGATACTGCCAGCCCAGCTGTCTGGAATTTTGTAAATAATTATGTCATTTGCGAATATCAACATGATTTATATAAGACGTTTGTGTTACAAATATATTAGAACTGTATATCATGTGTATATCAAACTGCTGGTACAGAAGTGTGTGTTGGAAAGGTTTTTGCAAAGTGCTTGAAATGTAGCCACAGTGTGCCCTACTGGAAGAGAACAGAAATGTATATGCACTATTATAACTGTTTAAATGTATATTTTAACAGTGGAAACTGGAATACAGGAGTTTAACTTCAGAAAAATAACTGAAATTAAATTACTTAATAGCTACGCCATAAAAGATGGAATCTTTCAGTTTCAATGCAGCAAGGAAATACAATGTCTAAAACTAGGAAACTTTCTGTATTTTCTTTAGTGTGAAATAATTACTAGTTTTGAAAGATAAAGGAAGACAATTGTTTTATGACTTCCAGCATCTGCCAGAGATCTGAGGTCTATGTATTTTCACAGGTAGATGATAAATACTGTCAGCTTCCAGCAGTGGGGTTTGTTTTATCTGGCATAGAGTCAGATGACAAGAAATTATGTCATTCTGCAAGTTATCCCAGCAGTAATATTTGAAATATTAATTTGAGAACTCTCTTAGAAAGACACTGCATTCTGTATTCTGTCTTGGCCCTGACAACAACAACTAGAAGATCCATTCACCACATTTGCCTTGCTCTTAAGTAAGTTAACTAGGGTATAGTAGTTCTCTTAGATTCAGTCGGGAATATAATGAAGCATAGTTTAGATGTTTTTCTTTATTTATCTGAGACTGTCCTGCAATGTTGTTTTAAATATTTCCTGTGGATTTGAACTCTGATGTCACTGTGAATATATACTGAGTAGTTTCTTGTTCTTTTATTATTTATTATTAAATATATTTAAACTTTCATTGTGACTGATCTTTGTTGAGATATTTAAGTTTTGAGAATACTTGCATATTTATTTGGTGACACTGTGGGCCACTCCTGTTAGCTTTGCTCTTGGTCAAACTACCATTTGTATTAATATTAATATTACACAGTAAGATTGGGCATCTTTTGTTAAGGGCCTTAAAGTAGCTGATAAGGAGTTGACTGTTGGCAGTGATAGCTAACTTATAGTCTGGGCAAAAGCAGGCATAGCTCATAAACCTGTGCCAGCCTTTCCCAGGTGTGTGTGTGTGTGTGTGTGTGTGTGTGTGTGTGTGTGTGTGTGTGTGTGTGTGTGTGTGTGTGTGTGTGTGTGTGTGTGTGTGTGTGTGTGTGTGCGCGCGCGCGTGTATAATTCAAATCTCAAAGAGTGTGTATGTGTGTGTCAGCTACTTGGGCAGGAACACGATACAATGCTTGGGCAGAGAGGGTGATGGATGTCTCGCCTTGGCCATTCAGCTGAGATCTCAACCCTATAGCTGTGTCAGTGGGTAGTCTTATTAGGGATCTGGAGAAAGAGGGAGAAACTAGCCCTGGACTGACTGTGGTCTCTGTGTGCTCTTAAGGGAAATTGTACTTGATGCAAAGAGCTGTATCTGGAAATACTGTGTGTGTACTTGTCATCCTCTCAGTGTACATCCCCCACTGTTGCCAGTGCTAAGGATTGAGGCTCCTTGATTACTGGTCCTGTGGTGGGGCAATCACACCTGGCATACAAGATATCCTGACATCTAGCTCTGCTGGATCTTTTGCACATCCACAAAATGAACAGCATCAGAACCACTAGATCCAAGGATTTAAATTTTGCTTGTGACATAAATAAGAGATGTTGGCAAGACAGATATGTGTCTAGGAGGATTCCCATGCTCTTGTACAGGCTTCCCATCCATATGAAGCAGTGTCCATTTCTGATCCTGTTTAAGTATAACCTTGACCAATGGATGTTCTTTACTAAATCTCAACAAGACTGTCACATGTATCATGCAAAAAATAAGGAAAAAAGGAAGAGCTGGGTGCACTCAACCCAGGACAAAAAAGTGCCCAGCCCTGGCAAAGGCGCTAGGGCTGGTAGAGCGACTAGAGCAAAATCTTCCAAGAATGAAAGAGATCTTGCTGTAGTGTTAGGTCCTGATCCAAGAGATAATCTAAGAGGCCCCACTGTGGCAATAAAAAAAATTATCAGTGCAGTTTGTCTGTTGCTTCATTATTTTTAAAAATGCAAACAAGTATATTGCTGTGTGTATTGGATACAAAGTAGTATAGGAAATATCAAAATATGTTTTCCTTTCTACCTGTGATCCCATAAAAGTTTGAATATTGCCATTCACTAAGCAACCTGGTGTATATGGCATGTTGTTATTCTCAGCACTGCAAGTAACTGTTAATTCTCCCATGTTGGATATATTATCAGAATAGATCTGTGAAAAGACCGATAACAAAACCAGATTTTTCCCCATTACCTATATTCTATTGTAGACTTTGGATTCTATAATGATACTGTATTTATCTGTTCATCTGTTTCTGTGGACTGCAATGGGAAAGCTAAAGTACTGGAATTTCAATGCAACTCTTCAGGACTTGCTGATTAATTTTATGGGAGTCTGCAACATTTTGCACATACAGCTTGACTGTATTTGTGAATATCAACATGATTTGTGATCAGCATGATTCATGAACCTTGTTACAAGATGTCAAGATATGCTACTACCTTTGGTGTAATTTTTGCTCTACAGAAGTGAACTTTATTTGGCCTCAGAGATTAAACTGAATTATAGTAAAGAGTTATTATGACTATATCCATCTTTCAGCTATAAGCGTGTTTATGGTAAAAAATGTTAATGCATTATACTGTATTTAAAGGTGGCATTGGCAGAATTTCATGTAAAGACTATTTATTAAATTTAACATTGCCTGGTTACTTGAATTAAAATCAATTTTTGGCTTAAAAAGGAATATAATGAGCAGAAGAAATTTCTGATCTTCCATCCTAAGTTAAGGGCAGATCTAAGTTATGCAACTTCACAGTGGCACACCACCTTCAAAAATAATACTAACTCTGAAACAGCTCTGCAAACAAGTCTAGCCTAAACAAAGTGCAGAAATCTCTTACCTAATTGAACATATCTGTCAGATCTTGCTATGAGACTTAACTAGCATTAAAAATTGAAGGCAAGTAAGATATTCTTATGTCAGAAAACTAAAGGGACTAAACTGCAAAAGCAGTAGAGTTTCGATAAATAATGTTGCAAATAATATTGTGAGGTAATTGCAGGCATACTGGCAGACAGATTATATGCCACTGTCATAAAACCTAGGGATATACATACAACATTTCTGACCAGCAAAGATGAGCTCCTAAACATTATTTATTTTTTATTTGCCTGATAGGTGTGTAAACTGATCCTTCTTGAATCTTTTTGAGCTGTGATCCTGGCCACATGGGTAAAGGTAAATAAATGCAGATATATAGACAATTTAATGTAGCCAGTCAACCATAATGTTTTGAGGAGGTGGGAAAACTGCAGTAGTAGGACTTACACAATAAGGGGAGGAGAACATTTAATTCTTCATATAGCCAATAAGTAAAGATCAGAATTGAACCTCAGATACTGGAGCTGTTAGGTAGAATCCTTACCACTAAACCATCATGCTATGTATGTGAGGGATAACATGACCAATCTTAACTATGACAGCAAAAAAGAGAATAAAGTACACGTGGTCGTTGAGGCTAGAAAATCTCGTAATTTCTTGTACGGTATCAGTAATAATCTATTCAAGCCACTAGAAAGCCTTGTAGACAAATTTACTATATCTTTTTATGTTCCAGAAATTTGGTGCCTGACTATAACTGTCCCTATAAATAAGGAGTACCATCTCAGTTTTTCACTGTTAGAGATTATTTCACTTTGCCTGCATCACATTTATAATATGGTTAATAATAAGACCTATCTTAAAATACACTTGCAGCCTTTCACTTCTAGATTTAGAACAGTAGAGATCTATTGAAAGATGATTATCCTTTCTTTATTCAGCATCATCTTTTGGGGTGTAACAGCTATAAGTGATGATAATCAGGATACATGTGCAGTATAGCTGGACACCACTTAGTCATTTGACGCATTTCTCCATAAAGGTACTATAGATAAAAATCTGTCATCTAAACATTTATAGTTATATAAAAAGAAAAATCCCAAAAAGCAAGCAGATAAAGTCCTACCAACAATCAGAATGAAAAATCCCAACCTGGAAGGTAAACACTGGCAGCAAATTGTATAAAAGCTCTTTTATTACAGAATAAAACCAGAAGTAAACAATTTCGCCGTCAAACAAACCGCTGCATCAGACATAGTTACAATAAAAAGCACAGCATCCTTATATACAACTTTACCAACAGCCAATTAATCAATAAAATTCCCTCAAAAAATACAATAATACAATTAATAATCCAATTGCCAAAGAGCAAGTTAATTAAAGCAGCAGCTACTAACATTCAACATAGGAATGCAAATAAATATGAAAAAAATATATAGTTATACATTACTTAACTTTCTCATTTAAGTTTCTTCATCCTTAGAGCTGATTTCATGGGAACAGAATCATTAAGCCCCATATATCTATGTGCCCCAAGCCTCAGGATACACTCTAATTCAATGTTTTCAGTGTTGTAACTAATGGGTCCTAGTCTACCATTGTCATGTATAACAGATAAAACTTGAAATAAAAAAGTGTGTTCCCTTCCAAATTCAAGAGTGTGCTTTGCAAGTGCACTACACAATTCAGCTCTCCTTGTACAATAGTCATGGTCCCGAATCCTGTCTCTTAGTCTTGCCAATGTAAAAACACAGTGTGCAACATTAACCAAATTAACCATTTTACAATTAGCTGCTGGACGTAGCTTCCAAAGTTTCCCATTGACAGGATGCTTAAAAAATCTAGATTAGTCCACTTGTGAACAATATGGACAAAATCTAGTGGTCTCTGGCTGACTAAATGTGCAGATGATTGTAAATTAGGAGCTGTCATTGAATCCCACACTGGCACAAATGTTCTCCAGGAGGGGCTGACACAGACAAACAACTTGTATCAGAGCCATGGACTAAAACTAAATGCCAAGATATGCATAATACTATCCATCAGAAGTCATCCACCCCTGGTAACTATCATATTGACAACACACCCCTTAGAGTTGTCCCAGTAGTCAGGGACTTGGGGACACACACAGATAGTAATCTGGCCTTTGACCATGACATGTCTACAGTTGTGAGGAAATCATTCTATGTTGCGCAACTTATAAACAAAAGTATGATACCTAAGTCAAAGGTAGTTATTGTTCTGCTGTATTTGGCATTCATCAGACCTATCATTGAGTACAATGCCCCCTTTGGTATGTACCTAATTAAGCATATCCAACAACTGGAACGTCCACAGAGGTTCCTCACTAAAAGAATACAGGGTTTAAGTAAAATGTCCTATGAAGACTGACTCAAGGCTCCATCCCTGTATTTTGTTTCCTACAGGCTTTGAGAGGAGATGTATGCCTGATATACAGGGCATTGTCAGACCCAACTCTGATGGACCTCCTGCATATCTGCAAAACAAACAGCACCAGAATTACCCACTCTAAAGACTTAAACATTGCTTGTGATATAAAGAGGACCTGCTGAAGAGACAGGTATGTATCCCAGAGATTACTCCATCTCTGGAACAGGCTTCCCATCCATTTGAAGCAGAATTCCTCCCTAACTCAATTCAAGTGCAACCTGGACAACTGGATGGGAAACAGGAAATTCATCCTTGGTTTGGCACCTATGTCTCTAATAGATACAGACAACCTCTAAATGGTTCATCTCTCAGGCCCTAGCTTGTAAATGTTTTATCAACCAAGCCCTTGCTTACACTTATCAAAGGTATCGGAACCTGTCAGAGATTTGGGATGCATGATTAGGCTTACCAACTGGTCTGAAATGCCTAAACCATAACAAATCTGATGACTGAGGGCACATCCAGCAGATAATGTGAAGTAATTTTCTCTGATGTTCTTTGTGTTTCACTGTTGCAGTCATCACATTTGGGTTATCCTGCCAGAGGTAGCCCTCAGTCAGCCCGAATACCAGAGGCTTAGTATTTCTGCATTGGTTGCTGTCGCTCCAGGATTACGTCAGGTCGTCAGTGATATAAAATCAGGCAGCCGCCACCATTACATCAGTTTTTCTTGCCGAGGAGCCCAAAGCAGAAGCACTTTGCATGATTGCTGGTCGCCCAATAGCTGAGTTTTCATTTCCGAATTGAAGTTGAAGTCTTCTAAAGCTAAGTACCCCATTGGGGATCCTTTTTTCTTGCTCTAACCGATGTCAGAAAAAGTTAACAATTGTCTCACCTGTGGAAAGCAAATACCACACCGAGACTTCCATTCTTACTGCATCACCTGTTTAGGCCCAGACCACGATGTCCCCCGCTGTTGCTTTTGTGCTTTGTTCAACACCAGAACTATATTTCGTCGGGCCCTTATTGTAGATAGATATTTTCGCTCTCAGTCCTCGAATTCTGATATGGCTTCGGTAAGCCATCCGACTACTCATCTTCCAAAAAAATGTAAGGATAAAGACAGAGACAAACCGCACAGGTCCAAAACTGCCGACAACGCTTCCACTAAGCTAGTTGTCAGTATTCCAGTTCTCAGTGAGGCACTTTTGCAGCCCCTGATGCCTGTTTCTGTGGATTTGCAGGCCGCTGCCGAGACCCTTTTGAGTCCGGTATGCACAAGGCTCTTCCTCGACTAAGGATCCTGTGGATGTCTCTACCTTGGATGGGTCTGGAGCTGCTGAGCAGGCATTGGCTTCTGAGGAAGTACTTCGCACTACCGAAACTTGACACAGACCGACAAATTCTTTTGCGTCTTCAGTTCTTTCTAAACCTACTGAGTTTCTAAGGCCTGAGGTATGAACCACAGCCAAAAAAACAATGACCCAAGCTCAGGCACCTGCTTTCATGCCTCAGTTTTAAGTGCTTAAAATGGCAGAAGACCTTATTATGCTTATTAGGGGATGCCAGGCTACCCCTTCCAAAAGAAAAAGAGACTTGTCCCCAGTAGTTTTATCTGAACAAGAGTCCGATGACTCTGATGCATCTGAATATGAAGATATGCAACCTCTCTTTGCTTATGAGGATTCTGATGCAGAGGAATCCATTCCTTCAGCCTCTCCACCAAAGGATTTTTCATTTCAGGAAACCCTTCATACTTTAAGGGAGCATTTCCAATGGGAATGTCAGGAAAAAAAGAGACTCAGGGAATTCTTAGATCTACCACAGCACAGACCTTTGGCCATTCCTCCTGTCCTAGATGTTGTGGATGATGATTTTATGGAATCCAGTTTGACTCCTGACATCCTTCCTCCTGCTCCCAGGAAACCTGACAGGTATTACAGAGTCCCTGACTCTCACAAATTTCTTTTCAAAAATCCTACTGCTGACTCCGAGGTCATCTCTCAAGGACCTAAAGGAATTAAAGCAACTTCAGCTAAGAATCTCACCCCCTCAGATAGGGATTCCCGAGCTTTAGACAGATGGGGTAAAAAAGTATACACCTCTGCTACTCTTGCTGTTAGAGCATTAAATTGTCAGTTTCACATGCTGAAATGTCAGCAGCATACCATGGAACTCTTCAAACAAAAAATATCTTCCTTTCCTGTTTGTGCAGAAAATAAAGAATTAAAAGAGTTAATGCATTCTGCAAGTCAAGTAACTAAGCACACCTTGCAGTGTGGTTTTGACACCCTAGAAGCATCTTGCAGGACAGCAGTCACTGGTTCTGTCCTCAGAAGGCATGCTTGGCTTAAGGAACAGACCTTGCCAGACCATGTCAAATCCAAATTATTGGACGCACCCTTGAACAAAGACAACTTATTTGGCACCAAGGCAGAAGAGGTCTTAAAGATGGAAGAAAGAGCTAAATCTATGCAGACAGTTAAAGACTTCTTACAGATCCAGCCTCCGAGGTTTAGTAGGCATTGCCCGTCCAAGCACTAGTCCTTTCCTGCCCCTTCCAGGCCAGCTCAGCCTAGACCCAGGGGAAGCAGACCCCCCCCCCCCCCAGGCAGCAGCACCAGGGAATGCAGAGATCTAAGCAATGGAGTTCCTCCTCTTCAAAAACAGGGAGTGCAAAGCCACCCCCTTATGGTAAAAACTCACAATGATTTTACACTCCCCCCTCCCTTACCTCTGCCCACCTGCTTGTGCCCCTAGGAAGCAGCACGCAAGCAACTGGGCCACTATTACCAACGACTGATGGGTCTTCAACATAGTGTCCCAGGGATACAAATTTTATTTCCACACTCTGCCAACCCCAAAAGAATTCCTAGATCTTCCCCCAAACCAGTGGGCAGAGGCCAAAAAGCAAGTCCTTTCTCTGCTCTCCATGAGGGCAATACAGCATGTTCCTGCAGAACAAATAGGCCAAGGTTTCTACTCCAGACTCTTCCTTGTACCCAGAAAAGAGGGCACATGGTGCCCCATCCTTGATCTATCCATTCTAAACACCTTTCTGGTGATACCAAAATTCAAAATGCTCACACTCCTTCTACCAATGCTTCTACCAATGCTTTCCAAGGATGCTTGGTTAGCCACCCTAGACCTAATAGAGGCCTACCTACACATCCCAATCAGGGAATTATGCAGGAAATATCTACATTTCAGGGCAGGATCTATGTACTTTCAGTTCTCTGCGCTTCCCTTTGGCTTATCCACTGCTCCCAGAGTTTTCACAAAATGCCTGGCTCCCGCCATTGCTTTTTGCAGACAAAGAAATATTCAAATTTCATGTCTAAATAACTAAATGTGTCTGTAATTTTTCTTTGTGGAGCTTTTCTCCCCGGGCCTCTGCTGAAAAAGGGCCTTTTTGGCTCAGTCAGACACCCCCGGTTAACAAATGTAAAATAAAATAAATAAATAATAAATAAATAAATTTACCCATACTTAGGCAACTGCCTGATTCAGGCAGACAGCCAGGAAAAGCTGTTGCAGCACCTGACTTTTGTAAAGGACCTACTGACCTCCCTGGGGTACACTGTCAATAAAAAGAAATCAAAACTAGTCCCCACACAAAAAATTGTATTCCTGGGAGCAAGCCTGGACACAGCATCCCAAATGGCATTCCTTACTCCAGAAAGGCAAGCCTACCTGACAGACTACTTCTCTCAACTAGCCACCAGAACCCAGTTATCCGCAAGGAAAATCCTGCAAGCTCTAGAGTTCATGACCTCCTGCATCCTACTCATTCCATATGCCAGACTGCATATAAGGAAACTACAATAGTACCTAAAAAGCCTTTGGTGTCAGCACTCTCAAGACCTGGAAACTCTCATACCAATGACACCTTCTCTAAGGGAAGATTTTTTTGGTGGGCAGCAGCTTGCAACCATAACAAGGGCCTTCCCTTCTTACAACCCTACGCCACCCAGACCCTCACCACAGATGCATCAGACTATGCCTCGGGTGCACACCTGGACGGCAGGTGCATTCAGGGCCACTGGAGCCCAAATCAAATACATGTGCACATCAACCAAAAAGAGATCTAGCTGTTCAGCATGCCCTGATAGCCTTCAGACCCCTACTCTCCCCGGGGCCTCTACTGATCAAAACAGACAACACCAAAGTGATGTGGTATATCAACAAGCAGGGAGAGACTCACTCTTATCCTCTCTGCAGGCTCGCCATGACCCTTTGGCACACGGCCTCAGCCATGCAGCTACACCTGCTAGCACAATTCCTGCCAGGCTCTCTAAACTCTCTGGTAGACAACTTAAGCAGAAACCTGCTAGACCCACATGAGTAGCAGCTAGTCCACAGAACCTTCACCCTTGTAATCCAGAAATGGGGCACCTCGAAGGTCGACCTCTTTGCCTCCCACTTCAATCATCAGTTCAGAAAATTCTGCACAAAGGAACTTCACAGCAAGGCCTGGAATGTGGATGCTCTATCCTTCCAGTGGGTAAACCTCTCGGTCTATGCATTTCACCCTCTACCACTCATATCAAGGGTACTGCTCAAAATAAGGGGGAAAAACCGAGGGCAATCCTGATTGTACCAGGCTGGCCACACCAGCACTGGTACCCCCTGCTGCGCAGCTTGTCACCCCTGCCACCTTGGCACCTACCTCAGATCCCAACACTCCTGACCCAGGAGAATGGAGGATTCATGCATCCCCAATTGCAGACCCTCAACTTGGCAGCCTAGCTTATTCCTTGACCACTCCTTAAGCTGCCAGACTAAGAAAACAAGTCCTAGATATTATACATGAGGCCAGATGCCCCAGCACTAGAAAACCCTCTGCTGACACGTGGAAAAGGTTTTGCACCTGGATCCAGGCTAAGGGAGCCAGAACGGCACAGCCCTCCCTACCTCTCATCCTGGCTTACCTGGCAGGCCTTCTACACAGGGGTCTATCCTTCTCTTCTATTAAAATTCATGCCTCTGCCATCTCTGCTCATTAGAGCACAGAGCCACCTCTCTTCTCACACCCCTTCATCAAACAGGTCCTAAGAGGGCTAACAACTTAAGGCCACCCAAAATAGCTCCTACCCCAGCTTGGGACCTTAACTTTGTGTTGAAAAAGCTCACCCTACCCCCCTTTGAACCTGCAGCTTCAGCAGAGTTAAAATTTCTCTCTTGGAAGACAGCCTTGCTTCTGGCCATCAGTTCAGCTAGAAGAGTATCAGAGCTACAAGCAGTTATGGCTGTAGAGCCATTCATCATTTTCCATGCTGACAAAGTCTCACTCAGGACTAACCCATCTTTCATGCCTAAAGTGGTGTCCAGTGTGGCTCTCAACCAATCCATACATTTGCCCACCTTTTTCCCTAACCCACAAAACAAGGAGGAAAGGATTCTGCACTCTCTAGATGTGCACAGACAGCTCAGATTCTATCTGGACAGGACTAAATCCTTTAGAAAAACTGATCAATTCCTAGTCAGCTTTGCAGTAGGGGCAAAGGGCAAGATTATATCCAAACAAACAATCTCCAAATGGATAGCACACTGCACCCATTTCTGCTACAAACAGCACAGGAAACCGCCCCCAAAGGGGGTCAGGACACATTCCACCAAGGCAGTCTCCACCTCTGCAGCTTTTCTCAGAGGGGTCCCCACCAGGGACATCCTGGAGGCTACAACATGGACATCTGCTCATAACTTCACCAAGCATTACCACTTGCCTATCTTCTCCAAATCCAGGGCAGGCTTTGCCACCACACTCTTGCAGGGCATCCTAGCCAGACCACAGTCTTCTTAACTGCCTCCACTCTTTTCTTCAGCTTTGGGAATCAAACCAAATGTGATGACTGCAACAGTGAAACATGAAGAACATAGTACAGTTGTTTACACTTACCATAAAAGTAGATGTTTGAGTGTATTCACTGTTGTAGTTCTGGTTTCCCTCCCACCATCCCCCTTGTCTGTCTCTCTCTCTCTCTCTCTCTCACTCTTCCTCTGTCCTTACAGGGAATTTTTGGTATTTACTTTCTACTGGTGGTGTTCTTCCACCATAACCTAGTTCCCTATTTTGGGGACTCCTGACATTTAGGGCAAGAAAAACTGATGTAATGGCATCGGCTGCCTGATTTTATACCACTGATGACCTAATGTCAGTCCCGGAGCGACAGCAACTGACACAGAAATACTAAGCCTCTGGTATTTGGGCTGACTGAAGGCTACCCCTTGCAGGATAACCCAAATGTGATGACTACAGCAGTGAATACACTCGAACATCTACATTTATGGTAAGTGTACACAACTGTACTTTCTTCATGGAAATTGTCAATAATGTAATAGAATGATGTGTGCTGTAACCTAAAAACAAGCCATCTAATACAGTTTGAGAATGTGAAGAAGTCATTAATGAAGAGAACAGACAGGCTAGAAAACATGAGCTCATTGGATAAACTTCAGCTATTGTTATTCTCTGTATCCTACAGACCTCTGAGAAGGTACATGTACTTAACATAGATGGTCATGTCCAAACAAATCATATTTGAAGAAGTATGTTTAGAAACTATGAATGTCAGAGTTAAATTAAGATCTTATAGCCTGCTTGAAATAAACATAAATAGCAGAACAATGGGACAGTTATATTATTTAACAACTTCTAAAGCTTTGAAATAAATTAACACATGAAATAAAAGCATGAGGAATTAGAAGTATAAACATGAGATAGCACGAGACACTTTTTAATGGTATCTGTGTTTTTGAATGCATATAAGCTTTTGTTGCTGCTCTGTATGAGTTAGTATAGTTATTGATTTACAATAATGCCATTCCCCATACTGCGTCTATGGAGTTATGAATTGTGTAGCTATGATTCATGAAGTTGTATGAAACAACAAGGTTATGATAGTGCACACCCAGACTCACTTAAAAAGGGAAAAGAAACAAGCTCAATGAAGGAATGGAGGAGCAGTCTGATAAACTAACAGCAGAAATGCAAGTTTCTCATGCTTACAGTCATAAGTAAGTATGTGGTGAATATAAATCACTGGTTCAGAAGAACTTGCTCAAAAGAAAATAAATATGTTGATTAAGTTTTGTCTGAATAAAATGAAGATAACCTTGTTTGGACTTAAAAAATGGGATGTTATCACCTCTGTGCCATGTCCAACGCTGGGTCAAACAGTTCTCCTCGACTTACTTCAATCTGGGCTAACAAGGATCTTAAGGGCATCCAGAGGACGATGCTGTCCTTTGTCTGCTGTTTTTTTTTTTTTTTTTGAGGCCCACCTCTAGTTTCCCCTCCCTCTTGCTCCTGATTACATATGACTGAAAAAGTTATTAGTGAAAGGAAAAGACAGGCTGGAAAACATGAACTCCTTTGTGTCACATTGACAGCCATGCAGTGGGAGTGTCAATGCCTCTATCTCTCTCTGCCTCTACAGAAGCTCAGCCATTGTCCCCTCTTAGACTCCACCCTCCCCTGTACAAACCCCAGCCTCCACTAGAGACTTTGAGTAACAGTCACATGTTCCCCTCAGTTACTAGGGTGTGTACTCCTTTATCCATCCATGTTGCTCTGTAACCCTCACCTGTACAAATCCCAGCCTCCACTAGAGACTTTAAGAGTAACAGTCACATGCCCACCTCACTCACTAGAATCCATTATCCATCTGTGCTGCTCTGTAAGACTCCTGAGCTGCTGATCGAATCCAGGTGGCCTGGGCCATAGTCAGTGTTTTATCCATCCATTCCACCACTGGAACCAAAGTCTTAGAAACGACTTATGCAGCTAGTGCAAACAGATGATAAAGTAGTTACCCAACTGGCAAACAAAAGTAAAAATATGTGGGGAATTACATTTAAATGAAATGCCCATTATTTTTTAGGGGGGGGGGGTCCTAGATTCACTCATGTCTTTACCAAACTTTTTTTTTTTTAAACAGAAGAGATTTTTATCTGGAGTCCTTAAAATTGCAGAACAGTATGATATTAGATTACTTTTCAGAGAGCTGTAGTCATGTGCTAGATTATTTTGATGGCTGACTTTTAAGCTACTGGCATTACAGTAGAGAGACAAAATAAGTTGTACACTTACAAGTCTATGATAAAAGAAAATGTCATAAAAATATCAAGACTGTTATGGTTATGGTGCAGTTGTTAAGGTCAGTTCATATGGTGATACCCTATTACTAAACCAAATAAAAATATAAATAATTATTTGCTTTATTTAGGGTGAAATGCAGGAGATGGGTGAGATGTGATACAATTCACTGAAGAAATATTGGCAAAGTGAGATGACAGTTCTCACTATACAGGGGATGTCAAACACAAATCCAGCTAACCAAAGTTTTTACTGCATTTTATTGCTATTAACTAATCTGCACGGTTAACTGATTTGTTTGCAGTTAAAAGCATTCAGTAGAGTCTCTTTGCTCCTTTATCTGTTTAAAAACTTTCATTTTGTGGCTCACTGCTGTCATAAAGATTTCTGTAATGTTTACTGTCTAAAGAGTGTAGGCTAATAGCTTTAGTATTGTCCTAGTTCAGGTTTGCTGGTTCTGGGCCTGTTTGTCTTTACAGTGATTGTTCAAAGCACATGAACAGGCCATCTTGAATTAGCAGAAGCCATTCTTTACCTTTCTGGCTGGATTGTGTTAATTGGCTGCTGGCTATTGGGGGCTGGTTCTTTTGTGCTTTTTTAAAAAAAAAGTTGTCTAAGGTTGTATCTTCTGGTTTTTAAGCCCTAACTTTGGGAGGATTTCTGTCTATACACACTGAGCAGAGTGGAGGAGGGGCGTTAACTACAACTTTGATCTGAGATATATAAGTATCCTGTTTTTTGGCTTATTTATACTGATTATTGTTTCTAGCAATTTATATATAGCACTTTTTATTGCCAGCTGCATGGTTTTTACTGCATTTTATTGCTATTAACTAATCTGCATGGGTAACTGATTTGTTTGCAGTTAAAAGCATTCTGTAGAGTCTCTTTGCTCCTTTCTGTTTAAAAACTTTCATTTTGTGGCTCATTGCTGTCATAAAGATTTCTGTAGTGTTTACTGTCTAAAGAGTGTAGGCTAGTAGCTTTAGTATTGGTCCTCAACCTTCCTCCCTGTTGGTGTCTTGTTGTTATACTTGGTGGCTTTGCAGTTGCCCGCCCCTACTGTAAATTTGATCTGGGACACTCCTCCCAGTCTAGTGTCATTAGCTTATTCTACCTAATACAGAGAGAACATCTGAGAAGGCCTTCTGTTCCTCCTTTCTCCCTGTCTTAAAAAAAAATTGCCTGAATCTCCTAGTGTTCTGACTGTGCTTCTCAAACATTTTGGAAATATAGAGTATATTTTAGAGCATTTATTATAACTGTATTTGCCTTAATATTGCTACAACTCAAGTGCTCTAGGTTGAAGTGCATCTGAATTGTTTGTGTATTTTAGCTGTTTTTTCTGTATATATAGACTTCTCTGTATATGTAGACTAGCTACTTATTTTGCTGTATTACTGCCTCCTAAATCATTTTTCAGTTGTGCACTTGCCTTGCTTCATTTAAAAAGTTTTAAATTGCTAATTGTGTAGAGTTTTAATTGCATTTACTGTTTAGGACTACAAACTCAAGTGTGTTAGCCTTTTCTGTGTTTATTTACTGTATTATTGCATTGTTTAGCCTGTTTTAACAAAAAAAAAAATACTATCTTGTTTGCTCGTTTCCCACCTTTCCCAGCCAGTCCAGATCCCAGGCTTTGCTTGTCTTAGGACTTTATTTTCTGTGTTCAGAGCTATCCAGACCTTGCTGAGGTAGAGGGAAGTCCTACTGCTTACCAGTGGGAGTGGTGAGCATTGTACTGCCTATCTAACACTAGAGGAGTGGTTTCCAGCTCTGAAATTGTAATTTTATTAGCCTTTTTGGGCTGATTTCTATCCCTTTCAACTTTCTGACATAAAACGTGTGTTTGCACATTTCTCGCATCATGCAGCCCCGCGAGTCTACAGTTAAATTATTCCAGGTACCAGAAAGTCTGCTCTTCAAGTTTTCCCTTAGAACTAGCTGGTTTCTCAGTAGTAGCACTAAAATCTGAACCCCTGTGACTAGCACTTGCTCTAGAACCTGCTGGAAAGCACTAGGAAGCCTGAAACTAATACAAGCACTCAACTCTCCTTGTCAATAAGGAGAAATTTATCGTAGGCACTAAACAGCCTATAATTGCAAAGTACCTTGCAAAGGTAAGGAAAAACAGCTCTTATACTTTACAAAAAAAGTACCTAAACAGGCATGTCCAAGGGTCAGCTTCTGGTGATCTCTCTTGTCCACCTGGTGAATCTGGGCATACTGGGGCAATGTGGTAACTGCCTTATGTACACAGACAACCCTCTCCTCCTACCACCCACCACTACAACCTGCAAGAGATGCACTTACATAGCCAAACTGGAAGCAAAGCTCTCTCCGGCCAGGATTGTGCTAGATAGTCAAGAGGAGAAGGTTAACACCTGCACTACACCTCAAGCAACACATAGCCCTTGAAAACCCACACCATCAACACCCACACATTGCAACACTAAACCCACATATGCGGAGGCCCTTAACATTAACCTGCCCAAGCAACAAGGACATCCAAAGCTGAAACGCAAACAAACACCTGTCACAACCAAAGTGACACATAGCTCACAACACCAGTGTGCCATCCAACAACAGCTTTTAAGGAAAGACAATGTACCCAACACTTTAGTCATAGGTGACTCTATAGTTAGTCACACTGATGTCCCACTCACCAGGCTGAACAAGGAGAAAATTACAGTCAGCTGCCTGTCAGGTGCCAGGATCCACCACATAATGCATGCACTCATGTCACTCCATAACAAGTACAAATACGACTCTGTCATTGTCCATGCTGGAGTGAATGACTTGAGATGTACCTCCCTGGACTACATGAAAAGAGACATGGAAGAGCTCTCGGATCATGCAGCCCAGGCAGATGTGACCCTAGCTCTGAGTAGCATCCTGCCTTCACCCAGAATGATACCACAGTATAAGGACAAAATGATTGACTTCAACAATTGGCTAAACTTCTGGTGTCATTCAAAGGGGATCCAGTATCTGTCTGCCTGGGAAGACATGATCAACAAACCACAATGCTTTGCCAGAGATGGTCTGCACCTGTCACCCCTGGGATTCAGGTTACTGGCTAAAGCTCTTGCCACCCCTATAGTGCCTTTTTTTAGGCAAGATTCAAAAGACAAAACCACCACCATAACGGATACAAGCATGCAAAATCTGAAGGTAATGCTACTCAATGCTAGAAGTGTAAACCTCAAAATGCACTCCTAAAAATGGAGAACATCGCTATCTGTGGAGGAACTAAGAACCTGGTTCAAGGCTCCAGAGAGCACTCCTGCAATACCAGGCTACAACTCTTACCACACTTTTTGGCCACAAAACCAAGACCGAAACACTAAAGGTGGAGGAGTGTCCATATTCACCAAGGATATTCACACCTCCAGGCTAGTTGCCCAACACAATGCATCTGAAATTGTCCAGGTGCAACTAACACTAGGCAAGACTGAAATCCAAATTGTAGCTTGCTACAGATCCCCCCACCATGCCCCAAGATTCTCACTACACCTTTCTAAACATACTGGAAAATATTAAGGTACAACCAAACACCCTAATACTGGGTGATTTCAACTAGCCTTCCATTAACTGGGAAAACTACTCGGGTACCAGCTCCTTTTCCCAACGGTTCTTGGAATTCATAAATTCCAATGCCCTGGATCAACTAATCCATTGTCCCACCAGGGGCTCCAATATCCTAGACCTGGTCATTACCAACATGGGAGATAGATGCTCCACACCAGTGGTCACCCCCTCATTGGTCAGGTCTGACCATAAGCAAATCACCCTTGACATCCACATCCCACCCCCCCCCACCCCACCCCAGTAAGGAAACCTCCTTAAAAAACTTCTCCAAAGCCAACTTCATGCTACTGAAGTCAGAAGTGACAAACTTCATGACACCCATGCCGACGGGATCTGAAAGTTCGACTGCAGAATCCTACACTAAGGCACTGTACGAGTACATCCACTCATGCATGAATCATGCCATCCCAGATAGAACCAAGATGCTCTCCTCCAAAAAAGGAAGATAATCTGGTGGTCCCGTGCTATAAACAAACTATACAACAGAAGGAAGAAACTGTTGCAGAAAAGAGGAAAATCCCAGGATGCAAAAAACTCCCTCACCAGCCTCAGTAAGAAGCTGAGATCCCTCATAAAATCCTCACAAGCTAGTTATGAAAATAAAATTGCCAAAGATTCCAAAGACAACCACAAGGCATTCTATAGTTATGTCAAGAATCTAAATGGCAATGCTCAGATCTGCTCTGAGCTACAACAGAATGGCATTAAATATACTGATCCCAAGGATATTGGCAATATCCTGGCAGATCAATTTAGTACCACCTTCACCCCCTCTCACCCCCTATAGGGCCCATTTCAATACCAAAAGATTGCCAAATTCCGGTAATCACGGCCACACAGGTAGAAACCGCACTCTTCAAAGCTAAGAATACAACATCCATGGGACCAGATGACATCCCAGGTTGGGTACTACATGAACTACAAAATGAACTGGCACCTCACCTAAGTGTCATGTTTAATCATAGCCTTATCTCCGGCTTTGTGCCCACTGAGTGGCACACAGCTACAGTTATCCCACTCCACAAGGGGGGATCCACCTTGGATCTTGGGAACTACCGTCCCATCAGTCTGACGAGCCTGAATCTGCAAGGGCATGGAACGCATTATCATGGAACTTATAAACAAAGACATTGGCAACCTTCAAACACTGGACCCCACCCAGTTTGGGTTTGTGAAGGACTGATCTTGTCTCCTGAACCTGATTGACTTCTTCAAATCAGTCTCCAGAGCTGTGGACAAGGGTAAGGTGGTCCACACAGCCTATCTGGACCTGGCCAAGGCCTTCGACACCATCCCCCACTCTGGAATCATAGATAAACTTACTAACCTGGGCATAAATCCCTACGTCACTCGATGGGTTGCCAACTGGCTTATTGACAGAACCCAGACTGTAAAAGTAGCCGACTCCAAATCCAGCTCCAGACAAGTGACAAGTGGAGTACCTCAGGGTTCAGTCCTGGGACCACTCTTAACTGGCATCTACTTCTCTGAAGTACAGGCCAACACTAAGGGACACTGGCTAACAAAGCTCGCAGATGACTGCAAACTGGGAGCCATTATTGAATCCCCAAATGATGTGGATATTCTACAAAAGGGCCTTACAGAAACAGATGCCTGGTGCCAGAGCCATGGGCTCAAGCTTAATGCCAATAAATGTATAGTTATCCCCTTTGGAAAAAAAATGTACCCATGAATTACCACATAGGTGGCAGTACACTAAACATCGAAAGTGTGATGAGAGACTTAGGGACACAGGTGGACAGTGGTTTCACCTTCGATAACCACATCACCACAACAGTCAGGAAATCCTTCTGTGTGGCACACCTCATCACTAAGGGCTTTTCATCCAGAAAAAAGGAGGTCAATGTCCCACTGTACTCGTCCCTCATTATACCCATTATAGAGTATAATGCCCCATTTGGTATGTACCTCACAAGACATCTGCAACAATGGGAAAGGCCACAGAAATACCTCACTAAAAGAATCACAGGCCTAAAGCAGATGCCATATGCTGACCATCTAAAAAACTCCAGCTATATGCTGTGGCATATCATCTACTCAGAGGCGATCTCTGCTTAACATACAAGGCCATGTCAAACCCTGAGCTGTTGGACGTGCTCCACTTAAAGAAATCCCAATCCCTCAGAGCTACATGCTCCAGGGATCTAAACCTTGTCATCACAATGAACAAAACATGCTAGAGGGATAGGTTCCTGACCCAGAGACTCCCCATACTCTGGTATAGACTGCCCATACATGTCAAGCAGAGGGCCTCCTTGTCCCTTTTCAAAAGGAACCTTGATGATTGGATGGGAGATAGGAAATTCACCAAGGGGATCATGTCAGTCACCCTGCTAGACAGAGGTCCAGGGAAGTAAATATTGTGGGAAGAAATATCCAGGGAATTGTTATGGCTAGGCTTGTATAGACCCTAGGGCCGATAGCCTAGTACCAACCTATGAACCTATAAATAAAGTTACAATGGCTTTGGTCCATTATTTCGACATCTAACACATGCAGATCAAACTGATAAGTTTAAACTGTTAACAGTAATGATCCATTGATAAGCCAGAAAGTCGAGAGAGCGGCACTGCGTTCTTATTTATGAACAATCTGTACTAACCTAAAGTTTGTTTCTGTAGGGGGCAAATCACCCTGCATACCCCATGTAGAGGACTGTGTCTTGCACATCTCCTAAAACTCATATATGCCAGCACCATGATTCCACTATAATAGGGAAAGAGGAGCATTTTTTTATCTCGATATGTAAAACTATTACTCCTCTATCTGTGATAGTGGTTATGCAGTGAGGATTTGATGGTTTTAAAGTTTATTAAGTGGACATGTCATGAGAGGATCTCAGACATATACCCCTTGCAAGTTGTCTGTTAAATAAATTGACTATGCCTCATTACACTGTAACAATGAAACTGCCCACTGAAATTTTAAAAATATAGTCTAAGATAAGATACTTGGAGATAGCAATACATTCAATGACAGTCCTTTCCCCTACTTTACCCCTAGCATATGGCTGTTGTATTCAGTTTTTCAGAAACTGTTTTATAGGCATATTTAGAGGTTGGCAGCATATTTACTATCACTTATCACATCATGAAAAAATACCCAAATTCGCTTTCCAGCCTACAACAGTCACTACTATAAAGCAGCTGTTATCTAAAAAAAATCATGGCTCTCAAGTTAGTTATGTTCAATCCCCTGAAAGAAGACTTTCACAGAGGCAGCACTGATTAGACTGTTTCATTGGTTCCAGTTTAGGCAAAGTATGTTTATCAAAGTATGTGTGTACATAAGTGTGAGATTATTGGGTGTAAGACTATGTGGATGAGTCCTAGCTTAGTGAATATTTGTACGTGTGATTATGAAATTATCATATAGTAATGCATGTGCTTGAATGGGAGAGCTTTCATTGATGGCATGTATATTTGTATGTGTGTACATGAGTGTATGCCCCATTCAAAAAAAGGTTAGCCATTGATACACTGCAGATTCAAGTACTTTGGTCTATAGTTGTCGATTTTCACATGATCATCTCTTTGTATTAAGGAGATTGTTCTCCAGGCTTGGAAGAGTAAAGCTTGTATGTGTGTGAATAAGAGAGTGGTATGTATTTGTGTCTGTGTGTAAGAGACATCTGAGGAGAAAGGTTTGTTTGTGTGTGTGTGTGTGTGTGTGTGTGTGTGTGTGTGTGTGTGTGTGTGTGTGTGTGTGTATTACATTGGATGAGTAAAGCTTGTATGCGTGTGAATAAGAGAGTGGTATGTATTTGTGTCTGTGTGTAAGAGACATCTGAGGAGAAAGGTTTGTTTGTGTGTGTGTGTTTGTGTGTGTGTGTGTGTATTACACTGGATGAGTAAAGCTTGTATGCGTGTGAATAGGAGAGTGGTATGTGTGTGTGTGTGTGTGTGTGTGTGTGTGTGTGTGTGTGTGTGTGTGTGTGTGTGTGTGTGTGTGTGTGTGTGTGTGTGTGTGTGTGTGTGTGTATTACACTGGATGAGTAAAGCTTGTATGCGTGTGAATAGGAGAGTGGTATGTATTTGTGTCTGTGTGTAAGAGACATCTGAGGAGAAAGGTTTGTTTGTGTGTGTGTGTGTGTGTGTGCGTGCGTGCGTGTGTGTGTGTGTGTATTACACTGGATGAGTAAAGCTTGTATGCGTGTGAATAGGAGAGTGGTGTGTGTGTGTGTGTGTGTGTGTGTGTGTGTGTGTGTGTGTGTGTGTGTGTGTGTGTAAAAGACATCTAAGGAGAAAGGTGTGTGTGTGTGTGTGTGTGTGTGTGTGTGTGTGTGTGTGTGTGTGTGTGTGTGTGTGTCTGTCTGTCTCTTAATTTCTCAAAGTATTTTTGGTTTCTAATACCATGATGGGAATGGACCCCATTCCTAAGTCAAAGTACGATTAAAGTTCATGAAATTAGTATTGTTTCAATCTTTGATGTCAGCCAGAAGTGCTCTTCGCATCACCCGCAATGTGCCTAGTAATGACTCCTGCAATTCGTACAGGTTACATGTATTGGTAAGTTATATAAATATGATCGTAGATTCTTTTTTATAACACCCCTTGCTCCTACTACTATTGGAACTGTCTAGGTATCTTTCTTCCACATTGCTCTCGTTTCTGCCTGCAAATCCTGATATTTTATGACTTTGTGTCTCTCTATATGTAAGACACTGTAGTCACTGGGTGTGGCAACTTCAGTAATCAATGCTACTTTGTCTTCTTTTCATGGACCACTATACCTGGTTTTCTAGCATCTGTCTTTTGAACTGTTGGTAATGGGTGATCCCATGTGATGTAAACTTCATCATTTTCTATGATGCTTTGTGGATCATATTTCAAGTGTTTTTCAGCTACTTCAATACCATAATGTTTGCACAATCCCCAGTGCAACAGTCTTGCCACATTATTATGCCTTTCAGTATACAGTCCTTTTGCCATTATTATGTCACAACCAGCAACGAAGTGTGCAACTGTTTCCAATTCTGTTTTACAAAATCTACATTTGTCTGTTTCTCCCACATGTTCAGTGAACTTTGCAAACCAAAGTGTATGTAACCCACTACCTTGGGATGCCAATATTAACCTTTTACCTCTTGGTTTGAATTAGCCTCTCCTTAACCATTCCTGCATTCGATCCTGATCAACATGAGGTTCTTCCAGAAGTTTTCTATACTTGTAGCTATATTTATGCATTTTCCACATTTATTGCCTTTTCATCGGGTCCTTCACCTTATATTCATTCTTTCATTTTTTAGCACATTCTGTTGCTGCCTGACTTTTATCGACTTCTGGTTTGATTTCCATTCCTGCTTGACGCCGATATTCTTCTGCTAGATTAAGCAGAGAAGTCATCTTAGATTTTATTCTCCTCATGTTTCAAAACTTTCACTACATTTGGGTCTTGTGAGGTCAGCAGATATGTGAGCAGTCCCACGATTGTAGATCTATACATGTAATCAGTTTCAAGGAGGCCCATCCCTCCTCCGAAACGGGGAATATATAATTTTGGTATGCGCTGATTTTTATAAATCATTTGGTGAGCATGAAGCATCCTTCTTGTTTTCCTGTCTAATTTATCCAACACATTTTGGGGCCAGTCAATTGCTCCAAAACTGTAAGTTAGGGCAGGAAGAGCCAATTAGTTTATAGCTTGAATTTTATTCTTAGATGTCAACACTGTTTTCAAGATTAATTTAAGTCTTCTAAAGTATTCCTTACTAAATTTTAGTCACATTTGTTCATGTTTTATTGTTGATCCTTCATCAATTCCCAAATATTTATACACTCCTTCTTGCTCAGGTTCTTTTATATCACATTCTTGTCCCAAACTGATGTTTTCTTGGTGCTGCAGTTTTCCTACTTTAAAGATTGTTTTTGCATATTTATCAAGACCAAATGACATTCTTATATCACCTGAAAAAGTTTTGACAACTTGCAGTTGTGCTTTCAGTTCCTCATCTGATGAACTATACAGTTTTAAATCATTGACAAAGAGAAGATGAGAAGTCTTTACACGTTGTTTTCTAGGAACCAAATTATAGCCATGGCCAAAACTATTAAGTAGACAGCTTAATGGGTTAAGGGCAAGACAAAGTAGCAGCGGTGACAAAGAATCACCCTGGAATATCCCCCTTTGAATTTTTATCCCTGGGACAATAATTTGTCCTTTATCATGGCTTAATTGCAAAGTGGTCTGCCACTGTTTCATGGTCACTGTAATGTAGTCGATCAGTGTGGGGTGTATCTTATACATTTTTAAGCACTCTTTTATTCATGAATGTGGGATATTATCAAATTTTTTTTTGTAGTCAATCCATGTCATACTTCGGTTCTTCCCCTTTTTTCAGTTCTCCACTATGACTTTACTTAACAACAAATGATCCTTTGTTCCATAAGACTTTCTTTTATCACCCTTTTGTTTTATTGCCATAATTGAGTTTTCTTCTAAATGACTATAAACTATGTCGCCATCAATTCCAGTGTATAGTTTATATGTCGTTGGAAGGTACGTTATTGGTATATAATTTTTAGGGTAGCTGGCAGGTTCACTCTTATGTAGGAGCATTGTTTTTCCTATTGTTAGCCAGGTTGGCATCTGTTCTGGGTGCACATATAAATACGTCATACTCGTGGCTAAATCTTTGTGCAAAGATGTTAATAATTTTAACCATAATTTAGGTACTGCATCTGGGCCTGGGGTTTTCCAGTTAGAGGCTTTTCTTAACTTTGTTTCAATCTCTCTGGCTGTTACTTTATCCCATTTCATATCCTGTACCTTTAAACTTCTTATTCTTTCTCTTATGTCTTCTATCCATTTAGTATCTTTGTTATGTTCCACAGGATCTTCATAAATACTTCACTAAAATATATCTATTTTTTTTTTGGTTGTCTTTCAATTCTTTTTATCTTGTTTCCCAATTCTCTATAAAACTTTTTTGGGTCATCAATAATTTGCTTATTTTGTACTTTTCCTTTATATTCCTCTTCTAAGTTTTTCTGCCTGTGCTGATATTTTTAGTTTATTTGCGATAGTGCATGCTAGATCCTGATCTGTTCTAATACTGTGTATTGCTTTTATCACGTCTATCTTTCTAAGTAATTTTATTGGTCTGTTTCCCCTTTTCTAGTCTTCTAACAGTGACACTTCTTGTCTTAATTGCTTTATGGTTTTCTCTTATTCAGTACTTCCATGATGGTGTTTGATTTCTCTCCTTCTTTTCCCTCACTACCCTGTGTTCTTGTGGTAGAACTTTATCAGTTATTAATTTAGTTGCACACTAATATATCCTGTTTAGTTGTTATATTGCATGGATCTCTATGGACAGTCCTAATTACTGTGTTCATTTGTTTTATCAAACTTCTGACTTTTTGGGTTTTATTGACCTTCTGCAGTCTATTTCTTTCATTGATCTTAATATGTCTACCTGTCTCTATTAAATCAAGCAATTCTTCTCTTAGCTCATTTTCTTCTAAACTGAGGGCACATTTTTTTGTTTTCCATTTCCTGTGGACATTCTATAGAAAGTTCTATGGCATCTTCCTGTGGCATATTCTCTTCAATTTCATCCTGTACCATCCATTGCTCTGTCAGATGGGAACTCATTGGCCTATCACTCCTCAGCATTAACAGCGTCAGAGTTCCCACAGTTTCCTGTGGCGTCCTTTGCTGTCCAGCTTCAATTGAATGTTTATACTGGTTTCCTGTGGAAGGTGCCAAAATATCTTCATATGGCAACTGACCAATTGCTCCCTGTTCCACTGGTTTTCTCCTTAATTTGGATATCCATTTCTCTATCCTGTTGTGGTGCTTTCTGAATTAGATTTCCTACACTAAATCCTTCACTTTGCCGGTACTCCATAACCTCAGTTCCTATTTCTTTAACTTCTCCATTACTAATCTCCTTTTCTACTTTTTCTCTGTCTTCTTATTTTTTGTATTCTAAAGTTTTCCATGTCCAGATTGGATTCCTTTGCCTGTATTTCTCTTCAAATATCTTCGGTGCTGCTCTTTTTGTATTGGTTAGTTTTGCTTTCTCCTTTGCATAAATATTACACATTATTATATCTCTTTTTCTTTCCCACGTCCATATTTCTTATTCAGATGTCTCCTGATCTTCCTGTTTCTCCTTACTTTGTGGACTCGTTCCATCTTGCTGTGATGTAACCTGTGTTAGACCTTCTACACCAAATCCTTCACTTCGCAGGCACTCCATAACTTCAACTTCTATTTTTTTAACTTCTACTTTACTAATCTTCTTTTCTACATTCTTTCTTTGTGATATTATTTTTTTATTGTGAAATTTTCCATATCTGGATGCCTTTGCCTGTATTTCTCTTTGAATATCTTTGGGGCTGCCTTCTTTATATTGATTAATTTGGCTTTCGCCTTTGCATAAATATTGCACCATATCAAATCTCTCTTTCTTTCACATGTCCATATTTCTTTTTTTATACTTTACAAAAATCTCTAAGTTTTGTAGTTTATATTTTCACACTTCCTCAGATGCTTCTTTTTCCAAATAGATCAAAGTTTCTTGGTCTATATATTGTTTTTTCACAAATCTGTTGTATTAATGAACTCAAATTTTTATTTGAGGCTTCTAACAGTTTTTCTTGTGGAAGTATTTTTCTTTCCACTAATTTCTCTCAGTCTTTTTGCATATCTTGTGACTAGAAATTCTGAGCTTTTTGTATAATAGTAACTATACATAATTTCTTTCTTATCCTCGATAATCCACTCTATGGTCTTTATGGCTCTTCTTTGACCTATCAGTTTTTGTGATTTTTTTTTGGAATGCTACTTCCTTCTACAACAGGGGGGCCATCCTCCCCCTGGCCTGGCCCCATTGTAGGAATGCTTCCATATTTTAAGGATTCTACACTGTCATTTTTTCCAGTCCTGGTACCAGTGCGCCTGCCAGGATTGGGCACTTTTGTATCCTGGGTCTTGTGCACCCAGCTATCTTTTTTTAATTTTTGACCTACTTCTGTCCAGGATATATGCTCTATAAATACAGTATATATATATATATATATATATATATATATATATATATATATATATCAGTGTCGTCTTGGTGAGAATTTGTATAAAACAGGGTCCACCTTGTAAAGGTACTCACCAAGACTTGAGGATGAATTCAGTTTCAGCAATACTACTCTCCTTTGCTTGCTGACTTATCAACTCTCCATTCAGACTCTCTGTATGACTGTGAGGTTGGTGAATGAAAATGTGTGTTATGAATGTCTGAATATACGTTTGGTAAGTCAGTGCTACGTGCCAGTGTGAGAGCAGTAAAACTGGGGTTATAGAAGTTCATCATTTTCACTACTGTTATGCAGTCTCAGAATTAGTAAATATTACTTTGAGGGTATATAGATGTGCAGGGGGGCCTTGGTGCTCTTTAAAAACACTTATTTTCCTTCTTTTATTTGAAACATTGACTGTATGTTGTCATTGAGTGGAGTTCTATAGTACTGTTTCCGATGAAACTTTGTTTTGTGGACTTGACATAATATCCCTAGAATATATTAAACAAATTGTGTTCAACATCATACTGCTTCTTACCATATTAGTCACCTTACGTTTTACAGATGGCAAGGTATGTTTAGCATGGAAAGCCTGGAGAAGAATCTCCTTAACAAAATGAGATGATCATATGAAAATCGACAACTATAGACCAAAGCACTTGAATTTTCAGTGTATCAATGGCCAACTTGCTTTTGAATGGGGCATAATATATTATCTAAAACACAGCTTGGATTTAGGTTAATTGTTGTTGAAATAGCTCCTGCTTGCCTCAGTGAATATATCTTCATATGTATAGTTTATATGTTATATCCTAATGGCATATCTCACACACAACTGTGTGACTGTTGGCGTATCTCACACCCAGCCATGTGGCTGTTACATGCTAATGGCATATCTCACATGCTACTGTGTAACTGTTACATACTGATGGCATATCTCATATGCTACTGTGTGACTGCTATGTACTGATGGCGTATCTCACACCCAACTATATTACTGTTACATCCCAATGGCATATCTCACACACTGCTGTGTGACTATTGCATACGTATGGTGTATCTCACACCCAGCTATGTGACTGCTACATCCTAATGGCATATCTCACATGCTACTGTGTGACTGTTACTTACTGATGGCGTATCTCACACCCAGCTGTGTAACTGTTACATCCTAATGGAATATCGCCCACACTACTGTGTGACTGTTACGTACTTATGGTGTATCTCCCACACTACTGCGTGACTGTTACATACTGATGGTGTACCTCACATCCTACTGTGTGACTGTTACATACTGATGGCATATCTCACACCCTATTGTGTGACTGTTATATACTGATGGTGTATCTCACACCCAACTATGTTACTTTTATATCCTAATGGCATCTCTCACACACTACTGTGTGACTGTTACATACTGATGGCATATCTCTCATGCTACTGTGTGACTGTTACATACTGATGGTGTATCTCACACCCTACTGGCATGTCAACTAAAGGAAGAATGACTAGACTCACACTCCCACACAAGGTAGCAGACTGTCAAGCTAGCTGAACTGAGGTTATTACTTGGCAGAAATGTTACTCAAAGTCCTATCCAGTCAACTATGTGCTGCCACAAGTGTTTGCCTTGAGACTTTTTTATTTTCTTTGTTTACTAACAGGATATCTGAGCATATGGGAGGTCTAACTCTTATTCAATGTGCTGGTGACTTGACACTACTGAGTAATTCAGACAGCCTGAGCTGTCTTATTCAAAACTTTAAGTGGACCTCACTTTGATCTGATCATATCAGGTAATACTAATTAATAGAAAAGCAAAAGTTGTATGCTTTGTTAAACAACTATTAAATCCTGGCACACTTAATCAGTTACGACTTATATCCTCTTCTAATATCCCATACAAATAGTTCCCAAATGAAAGTGCTTAGGAGACACCACTGATTGCAGCCTAAGCTTGCAAGGTTTGTCCAAACAATTGTAAAGTGCATTCACTAAAAGTATGATGCACTTAACAGGTTCAAATGACCTCTGAATGGTGGAGCAAGGAAAACCAGGTCACAGTCTAAGCACTGGTTTTGGACCTGCTTAATGGAAAACAGCAACCATCATCCTGTTACATAAAGGAGGCGCCTCTACAGACACTGGAAACTATAGATCCATAAGCCTGACCAGCCTAATGTAAAAAAATAATTATGGACCTTATCAACAAAGATATAGGAGACCTCCAAACACTTGACACAACTCAGTTTGGCTTCGTTAAAGGGAAATCCTACCTCTTGAACTTGGTGGTCTTCTTTGAGACAGTCACCAAAGCCCTGGATGAAGGTAAATCCATACATATGGCATACCTGGATCTGGCCAAGGCCTTTGACACTATTCCCCACTCAGGCAGCATTGATAAACTCAACCAGCTGGAGATCAACCCATACATTGTCAGGTGAGTTGTAAACTGGCTCACCTATAGAATGCACACAGTCAAAATAAATGTCTACCTCCACAAGCAGACGCATAACCAGTGGTGTTCCATAGGGATCTGTGTTGGGGCCCCTATTGTTGGGAATCTACTTCTTGGATGTACAGCCTAAAACAAAAGGCCTATGGCTGACAAAGTTTGCTGATGATTGCGAACTGGGTGCAGTCATTGAGTTCCCATATGATGCCAACATTCTACAAGAGGGACTTACTCAGATAAATGACTGCTGCCAAAGTCATGGGCTAAAACTCAATGCAAAAAATGCATTATCATCCGATGTCCTTTCAGATTACCACATTAACAACAACACCCTAAGCATGTAATCAGTGCTTAGAGATTTGGGCACACAGGTTGACAGCAACCTTTCCTTTGACCACCACATCTCCACAGTAAGAGTTTCTATGTTGCTCACCTCATAAGTAAGGGCACTGCATCCAGAACAAAAGAGGTTATTGCCCCCCTGTACTCCTCACTCATCAGGCCAATAATAGAGTATAATGCTACCTTTGGTTTGTACTTTACCAGGCACTTGCAGCAACTGGAAAGAACTCAAAGGTTTCTTACAAAGAAAATTCAGGCTCTTCAGCTTATGTCATATGTTGACAGACTAAAATCAATGTCACTATACTCTGTGTCTTACAGACTACTCAGAGGTGAATTCTATTTTGCATATAAAGCAATCTCAGATCCTGCTCTAATGGAAATGCTACACATTCATAAATCAAATGGTATAAGATATACTCGCTCTAGGGAACTCAACCTAGTATGTGACATCAACAGGACTTGCTGCTGAGACAGATATGTGTCACAGAGGTTACCTCTCCTCTAAAACAAACTTCCAATTCAGGTGAAGCAGAGCCCCTCGCTGACCCTATTTAAGCTTAATTTGGGTGACTGGATGGGAAACCATAAATTCACCCTGGGAGTTTCACCTGTGTCTCTGTTGGACAGGGGCAGTAGTTGTTGACTTAGTTCCGGTTAATACCTTGATATTCTTGGGAACAGGGGTTATATTTGGCTAGGCTTGTAATGGCCCTAGGGCCATTAGCCTAGTAACCTCCTATGACCCTATGAATTATTGCTTGCTTTGAGAATCTCAGTACAGAGTGTTTGAAACTTTCTTCCAGTGATACTCCCTGCCTGTATTCTCATAGGTTCACAAGTAAGTACTAGGCTAGCTGCCCTTGCAGGCCAGTTTAAGAAGAGCCAATTTCCCTTTTGTGTTCGAAATAACCTATCCCAGTTGGTTATAGATTGGCCTTATCCATCCCATGGTAGATAATTATATAATACCCCTAAGGAGAATAACTGGGATCATATCATAGAAAACTTGAGGGGACCCATGCATGGGATAAAGCATTTAGGAGCTGCATCTGTCTATTACTAGTGCAGGGGGCAGTCCTGGGGTACATTTTTGTTTGCCATCCATAGATCTAAGTTGGGTGTAAATATGGACAGAGATGAACTTTGTTTTATGTAGATGGGGAGTCTGTTCCACAGCAGTGTTATCCTTTGCAAGATATACCCATCCTTCCAAAACATTCTGCCGAGTGCCAATGTTGCAGAAGAGATTTAGATCCCTACATCGTGTATTTCTGATGCTATTCTCTGTCACATTATAAATGTGCTGCAATAACCCCTTTCTTCTTCTTCACTTGTAAATGTTGCTTAAATTGCAATTCTTTTGAAAAACTAGCAATGGTTTAGCTTCATATACAGTTTTATTTTGCCAATAATACCAAATTTTTCACTTTGAAACTACACAATAAAAGAAATATGAATCCCCAAAGGCTCAGCAGATTTCTGTCCCCAGAGACATGAACAAAATACACCTGTAAATGACAGCACATAATAAGAGGGATATACGTTCACATATAAGCAATAGGTTTATGATCTCAGTGGGATGGAAAAATGAAAAGCTACAAGCACTTTGCTATATGGTCATTTCTTTCCCTAAAAATCTTACAGTGTACTGAATAAAAAGATATAAGAGGCAGGAATACAACGTCCTACAGAAATATGTTGTGATTTCAATCAATCCAATATATTATGCACTAAGGAAAATAAACTGTATAGAAATGCCACAGAAGGGAAGAAGGCATACCTTTTTAATATGTAGTAACACGGGGATCATTTTTTGGGAGACAAAATACACTTTGGGAAAAGAAAATTATGTGTTTAGGTTATATTTGTTCCTTAATGTCCTAAGATGGATAGACCTTGTGCACTGACTCAAACACATTCTCATCTCACTTTGCCTCTAAAATCATTCATTTATACCTATACTTTTAATTATGAAAATTAGTAGCATGGTAGAAACCCAACCGACACCTGAATAATTGGAACTGAATGTATAATCTATCATTTATAAATATAATAATGTTCATAATATTATAATTCATTTCTTGAAAATTAAAACTAAAATTCGAATTTTTTGATAGTGAATAATAGAAATCCTATAGCCCTCAGGTGATTGCTAGCTGACAGTTATGGAAAATAGTAGCAACATAGAAGATGAAACAGCCTCCTTTAAAACATTCAGAGCATACTGAATTTCTGCTTGAGGGGCATTATGCAACAATTGTATTAAGAACAACAACCTTAAATGATGTGGCATAAATAACATCCTCCATGTTTAGAAAGGTTCGCCGCCATGCAGTTAGCAATACTTTTTATTTACGTTGTCGCCTCACAGCAAGAAGTTCTCCCATTCGATTCTCGGCTGGAGCGCCTTCTGTGTGGAGTCTGCATGTCCTCCCCGTGGTCCTAGTGGCATTCAAAAGACATGTGTGAATGGGCGTGCCTTCATTGAAGGTTGGGCATCGAGCTGACACCTCGGCACCATGAAAATCTACTGCCAATCATTAGTGGTCCGGAGTTCCGCTGTGGCGACCCCTAACCGAGAAAAGCCGAAGGAACAACAACAATATCAATGGTATTTCTGATGCATAAAAAATATTTCCCCTAGGCAGCCATTCTCTTTTGCATTCTTCCTTCTGTCTATTCTGATGCTGGCCGGGTCAGCTTTAGGCATAGGTGAAGTAGGCAACCACCTAGGACACCATACTTTTAGGGGTGCTGTTTCTCCATTTATATAATTTTTTGGAGCAATGTTTCTTTACTCTAAAAAGTAAAGAAATACAAAAGGTGCCCCTGTGCCCCTGCTGAACAGAAATTGAGCTTGTGACATGGCCTGTACTCCAGGCCAGTGGTGCTGCGGTTGACTGGTGATAACATTCAGGTCAGCTTGAGTTAACATTAAACGCTGTGAGGTTACAGGTGCAGAGACCATGCAGTGTTCAAATAGATGCACAAAGCTGCCTAAAGGAGGTCTTTTTTGTTATTTTTATTTATAGAACAAAATAAAATTAGGGACTTTTTGCAGAGTTATGGGCATAGCCTAGAAGAATGGCATGGTGAGTTAAGTGTTATTACTATTTTTACGCTGGCAGTGATTGACCAGATATCTTTGGCAATATTCCTGGCTTTGTGATTTATGTGGACACTTGAGAGGATTGGTGTGATGGGATCAGTGCTATTATTATTTTTACAGTGATGGTGGCAGTGGTTAACCATATATTGTTGGCACTATTTCTCTGACTTTTGTGATATGTGTAGAGCACATTTGATTGGAATACTTTAATGTGCGGCAAATTATTTGTGTGGACTGTGGAGGTGAAATAATATTATATAGTCATTAGACATTGTGGCAATAACTGGTGAGTGGGGCTTGAGGTTGGTTGGATGAAAGTAACTGACCCTGTTGTCATTCACTCAATTTAACTATCTGACTTTGCAAGACTAGTGTGGATTTGTGATTAAAAAAGATAGACTACATAACTGAGCACCTAATGTGCACAGACAGAGTAGGCATAATTGTTGTGGTTGTCTTCTGTGGAGGAAATGATTAGATGCCCGCTGATGTTTGCTTATTATTTTGGCTTTGCAGGACTGATGTGATTATGCGAAGCAATGTGTAATATTTTAATGTTTGGCAACTATTTGTTTGGAACAAAGATGAAATTCAGTACACAATTATCCATCCTCTATTACTGTATTACAGCCGGACGTCAGAATTAGACATAGAAATGGCTATATGCTTGGTGGGGATTGTCTGGATGAAAGTTACTGACCATGCTGTTTATCAGTTATCTCTTATTTTTTAGAAATAAATGCATCATAGAATACCAAGACTTCTGGGGGCTAGTAGCCCCCACACACCAAGGCTTTGTAAGTGTATTATGACACAGGCTTAGTAATTGCCTGTGCACTGAACCCAATCTAGTCTAAAACCAGCCCTGCTCATAGGTGTACACAGGTCACTGTACTTGTGTGTGTGTGTGTGTGTGTGTGTGTGTGTGTGTGTGTGTGTGTGTGTGTGTGTGTGTGTGTGTATTGTCGGGGGGGGGGGGTGATGTCACTATTTCTTTAACATTCCTCCCAAATCTCAGGGATGACTGTGTCTTGTGTTGGGCTGGGGCAGTGTGGTCATTATTTTTTAACTTTCTTCACAAACTTCACATGGGTGCATGGAGGGTCACTGTAGCTTGTATAGGAACATTGTACTGTCTTGAAGTATCACATTGGAAAAATTATTGTAATGATTTTTTTTTCATTTTTCTCACAATCAAACATCTATACAGGTGGCTATCTTTGGGGAGAGTAAATAAGCATTTATTTTACATTTGTTAACCGGGTTAGTCCAGCTGAGCATTAGTTCATTTTCAGTGGAGACCCGAGGAGAAGAGCTCCGCAATCAGTATTAACATTTTACATAAAGTCAGCAACAAAATTGCATTGGCAGCTAAAACAATTAGAGAAATAACATTTTACAATAAAATTTTACAGAAAACATTTGGGTACAAATGTTAGAGATCAAACTGCAAAAAGCATTTACAACAAATCATACAGAAAAGCAGTAGAGTACAATGTCAGAATTTTTACAACAAAAACGTAGGTACAATGTCACTGTAGAGAAAACAGTGTTCATTATTTCTAAGTAGTTATACACAGTATAGGTACAGATGGAGTAGTAAGGTAATGTAGAGGTTAAGCAACGAGACAGAGAAGTAGATGGATATTAAGACAGAGTGGAAGAGAAAGGAGGGATGAGAGACAAGCTAGGGTTAGGTAGTTTCAGGGAGGATGACTACAATGGCAACAATGCTGTTTATATATGACTGACAAGCATATATGTTGTGTTCTATTTTTTTCAGTTTTGTCTCAGTCTGCCATTAGAAGGGTACAGAAAAGGTGGCTGTCTTTTTTGTGGTTAGGGGGTGAGGAGGCATGCAGCAGCTTGAAATATATGACTGTGGGCATCTGTGCCTTAATTCTAATCCCAAATTAACACCAGAGGGAGATATACACAAATTAACTAGATATTCCCGGAAGAGATATATGTATCTTCACAAGGATTTGTCTACTGTTTGATTAGCTTTGAGCATTAAAACTTGCATACGGCTTATTTCTTCCTTGAAATAAAAAAGAAAAATTGTATTCCTTTTTCATACGCATGATTTTTGTTCAGGCTGTAATTGGATCAAAAGTTTGTAAAAAAGGTCTAAAATGCATCCCATAGCATTTAAAACCCCATGGCTTTTGTGTGCCTAGCAGCTTCAGGTCCCCATCTTAATTTAGTTCGTATAGGGACCCCAGTTTGTGTTGCTACTCGTTTAGGTTACAGCTGCCTGTATTGCTCTTCTCATCTCTCTGCTAGCCTTAATGGCCACTTCTCCTGTAACAATCCTACTTTCCTTCCCTGTTCCCTTTTATCTCATCCTTCTACCATTTTCTGTCCCACCTTTTTGCCTAGGAAAAACTGAGTATTATAATTGAGTTATCATCTGTTTCCATAAGCTATGCTGCCATTTGTATTTTTAAATCTGTATCTTAAGATGTCTTTAAAATTATTAACAATTAATGAAAACAAATTATGTTAAAAATACCAGTTGTCATACAAACATCCTACAGAAAATGAACATTCCAGCTGTAATTTGTTTTCTCTATATACTATTCAATACCCTGTCCCTGCTGACTTTCAAGCTTCCACCCTTGTCGTCCATTCATTCCCTATAAGAACAAGAGTAGTATTGCCCATTCACCAGCACCCAGAGTGAGAGTACTAGTGTTTGTCCAGCAGCAGGCATTCACTCCCTATTAAAATGACAGTACTGGTGTTCATTCACCAGCACCCAGTCATTTCCAAAAAGAGTTAGAGTACTAATGCCCATTCACCAGCAGCCAGTCATTACCATTAAGAGAGAGAGTACTGGTACCCATTCACCAGCACCCACACATTCCTTATAAGAGTGACAGTACTGGTGCCCATTCACCAGCACCCACACATTCCCTATAAGAGTGACAGTACTGGTACCCATTCACCACCACCCATTTATTCCTCATAAGAATGAGTGTGCTGGTGTCTGTTCAAATGCCTATTCAATTCCTATTAAAATGACAGTACCGGTGTTGGTTCACCACCACCCATTCATTCCCAATTAGAGTGAGAGCACTAGTGCCCATTCACCAGCACACATTCACTCCTTATAAGAGTGAGAGTAGTAGCGCCCATTCACCACCACCACCACCACCCCTTCATTCTCAATAAGAGCAAGAGTACTGGTGCTAATTCACCCCCATCCATTCATTCCATGTAAGAGTGACAGTACTGGTACTCATTCACCAGCACCCATTCATTCCTTATAAGAGCAAGAGTACTGGTGCCCATTCATCACCACCCATTCACTCATTATAAGAGTGAAAATACTGGTGCCTGTTCACCAACACCCATTCATTCCCTACAGGGCAGTGAATAATGGTGCCCATTCACCAGTACCCATTCATTCCTTATAAGAGTGAGAGTACTGGTTCACATTTACTACACCCATTTATTGCCTATAAGAGGGAGAGTACTAGTTCCCACTCACCAGCACCCATTCATTCCCTATAAGAGTGAGGATACTGGTGCCCATTCACCACCACCTATTCATTCTCTATAAGAGCGAGAGTACTGGTGCCCATTCACCATGACCGATTCATTCCGAATAAGGGTGACAGTAGTGATTCCCTTTCACCACCACCCATTCACTCATTATAAGAGTGAAAGTACTTGCGCCCATTCACCAGCACCAATTCATTCACCTATAAGAGTGAGACTATTGGTGCCTATTCACCACCACCCACTTATGCCCTTATAAGGGTAAGAATATTGGTACTCATTCACCAGCACCTATTTGCTCACTATAAGAGTGAGAGTATTAGTGCCCATTCTCCACCACCCATTTATTCCCTGTTAGGATGAAAGTACTAGTGCCCGTTCACCAAAACCCATTCACTCCATATAAGAGTGACAATATCGATGCCAGTTCACCACCCCCATTCATTCCACCAGCTGAGACGTTATTGTGGAGGGACTATTAATGAGCCACTCTGAGGGTATTTTACAAATAATGCCCTAACCTATCCCCTTGCAGGTGATGTAAGCATTTGCATCACCATGTGGATCACATCTTCCCCACTTTATGAGAATAAATGCTCCACACATTCTTATGCAAGGACTACTGTCAGGGGCTTGGGTGACTTTGCTTCCACCTCTCCTTGTCCTGTGGAATGTTAAAGCCATGGCTGTCTTGCTTCATTCCTGGTGTAACGATCTTCACATCCACAATCCTTCCGCTAGGTGAGCATGCCAGCAAAAAGCCTCCCCCACTCTTTTCTTTCAGTGCCTGAACTAGTAATCATACTGATCTCATCTGGGTCACAGTCAGAGGTAGTCACAGCTCTGACCCTGTGGACCATAACAGCAGGTATAGAATTCCATTTATAATTCATATGAGACTATGTCTGAAATGATGCAGACAAACAAACAGCATGATAAAGTGCTACTGAATATTATTTATTCTTCTCATTCACTCTGCATTAGAATAGTATCTGTTAGGCTTTTAGTTTTTTTTTGTGCTGCCTATTACCTTTATTTAACACTATTATTCTTGTAAATGGAGTGTCTGTTTATTCAGTAATTATCAGGCTAAAACATAATCAGCTTTGCTCCTTCTTGTTGTTATTTGGGTATCCACAATGACACAAAAGGCAGGAATAAAGATCCACATGAGACAAACTCTGATAATCAAAGTTTGAAAATGTACACAGGTTAGTACAGTGTTAATATAAGATTTTGTAGTTTAACTGTTTTTCCTTGGTTGAAAGTTATAAGAAATGTTGTATTAATGTTGTCCTGTGTTTGTAGAGTTATGAAGAATGAAGGAATTGGAGACATTTATGATGAAAATCAGACAACAGCTAAAAATGTAATTAATTGGGGTTGATACAAAGGTTAAAGTGTCTACCTTACAGACACAAGGCACAGGGTTTGATTCTCACCTTTGTAAGGGAAATTGGTTAGGCTTAAAATGGCCCACAAGGGAAGCTAGCCTAGTACTTACCTATAAATTTACCTATACCTCTCCATGCTTTCTAGTGCGCTGTGTGGGACAAGAGGTTGATATACGTGGCAGTATATAATAAAAGAATATTGTTTCATGTTTTCTTATAGCAAATGATACATTAGGGTGTGTGTTTGATATCTAAACAGATACTGATGGAGAAATTAATTTGATATCTAAACAGATACCAATGGAGAAATTATATTGGCAGAATAAATTAGGAAAGGACAGTAAGATAAGTTTAAAGGGAAGCATTGCAAATATAATCATTCAAATTTTTGAAAGTTCTAGGAGATGGGAATTGGTGGTAGAATGTCATTGTCAATGTATTCACAGGATTGTGTGTGTTATACATCCCGAAGAGAGTGCCCTAGAAGCAGAAAAAATATGTAAGCAATAATGTCTAATGATAAAAAAAACACTGAGCTGTGACTGGCTAAAAACATAATGCATGTGAATTTTTCATAGTTCTGACAGGCTTATATAACCAGAGCCTTTTAGACACTAAAGAGATTAAATGTACCTAAGGCGGCTGCATTTCAATAACATTATATTATTTTATTTTATAATTATAATGAAAATCAAATTGATTTCATAAGAAACACATGAGTTCATTTAAATAATTGTTATATTTTTTGTAATTATTAGGGTTTGGTTTAGGCTGCAGTGCTGACAATTGTTTTCCTGGTGCCTCCATCCTGGTCCAGTTTTCAGACATGGTACTACCCCTTCTGTTTTGGTGGCCATTGGAAGGGAGGGAGGGGAATGGGAAAAGCAGTGGTTCACTGTTACTCTCCCATGACTAGAACCACCAGCAGAGTGGAAAGGGGAATGAGAGAATAGTTTACTGGGAGCAGAGCAGCACCAGCAGCATCCTTTCTGCCTGGATTTTATTTTTTAATACTAAAGCCCTAACTCTGTCTTGGTGTGCAGATCACAGCAGTGTTAGGCTGGATGGGCAGTGAGGAATGGCTCTGACAGCATGTTTCTGCCTCAGTCTTCTATAGCAGTCATATTTCTGTATCTCTCTCAAGCCTGTCATCCACACTTGAGCTTCAGTTTTCACCAGAGCTCATTGCAGGAATAATAGCACATTCCTCATCCAGGATAGGCACTCCCATCCTTCTTTCCTTGACATCAACCACCCAGGTTGCTAACTGAATTTAGATTGGCTGGGCTTTGTCCCTCTATGCCACTAGTGAGGCATTATGTGTTTTAAATATTAATGCTGCCAGAGCAGTTGTGTATCTGTTAGAAATAGTTAAGACAGAAAGTTCTTTAGACAATATGCTTGTACAAATAAGCTTCTACCTCTGTCTTTATCTACTATGATACATAATTTGTCTGAAATATATGGCCTGACCACTAGTTATCTGTTACCCAGCATTTTCAAATATTTGTAAAAAAGTTACAAGACCATGTCTAGTTTAGCTGATGTCTTTGTAGGAGAGCTTGCAGTTGCTCTGATTTTTTAAATTATTTGATCTGATGTTGTCAATTTTCATTTTATCCATAACTGTTGGGTTTAGATCCGATCCTTGGATCTGACTCGGCCATTACTAAAACTTGTGGTAACCAAAAACCTCTTGAGCTCCTCTCTTACCCATAATGCACCGACCTCTAAAAAAACCCAGATCTCGTTTGCCACTTTTTGTGAAAAGACATGGTCAGCCTGAGCTCTCGAGCTTGTATTAAAATAAGTGATTTTGTTCTTGATATTTTTCCTCCTTAACATTTGGATATATTTTCCCCTTTAAACTTTGTGTATTTCACTTCTGCCATCATTTGTAATTTTCCTTTAATTTCCTTTGTACACATTAGTGTAGTTTTTAGTACCATTGCTATTATTTTTCCTTTTCCTTTTTACTGAGCTAAAAAAAACTTTCTCTATTTCCTTCTTTTTTCCCTTTAGTGAATCATCATGTCTGATAAAGGACCTGTCAGCTCCAAAAAGTGTCAAAAGCATGGGCATAAATGCCTCTTTCTGATGCCCACATTTTATGTGAATATTGTTTAAATCCTCAACACTTAGAAGAGGACTGTTCTATCTGTAAAAACTTCAAACCAAGGGCCATAGCAGATAGAAAAAATAAATTGATATTAAAAGGATTGCTCCCATCCTCATTCAGAAATGTTATTGCTGGGGCTCAATCCCCCAAAACCAAGACTAAAGAGACTTTGACTAAGCCTCCAAGACCTTCCACTTCTTTGACTCCTTCCTTGGAACTGCCAAAGAAAAAACCTAAATCAGATCCAAAAGCCACTCAGAACCAATCCCCTTCCAGTCCAATGAAGAAATCATACAATCCAACTTCTTTGTATCCAAAGACACTACCAAGAACAAGATATTCTCCAAGCTTGGATCCAGTGCCTACAAGGGTCTCCTCCATTTCTAGAAAGGCATCATTCCAGGTCACCATCCCTTTACTTAACTCGTTCTTCCAGAAGTCTAATTGGGAAAGATGTGGACAGAATGATGAAGAAATTCTTTTCAGTGCAGATACAGTTGGCTGTTTTCCCGGCTCCTATCCCCTCGGGTCAAGGAGTCCATCCATCTGTTACACAACTATTGTCTGCTCCTTCTCTGATTCCAGTTGTTTCAGAGTCCCTGGATCTGAACCTTCCAGATCCAACTGTCTCAGATCCGAAGATACTATTATCTTTGGATCTGAATACTACTCTGATTGCACCAGTTCCAATTTCATTGGATTCAGATGACTCATGGTGCGGAAGCTGTCTTGTCGGGTCCAAGGTATTGGAGTTAACTCTGAGGTTTTCAGAGTAATCTCTACCCCTCAGAGCTTCGACATTGGATAGCTCGGCTCCAACTTCTGCCTTGGGGTGGTTGTTCTTGGAGCGGAGAGAGGTAGTGGACCAGACGCCCACCTTCTTGGAGCCGATGTCTTCCTTCTTTCCAGAGGGATCTGCCTTTGAGGTACTGAAGAGGGTATTTTCTTTTCAGACAGGATGGATGGCTCCAAACCTCTCAGATCTCCCATCTGGTTCCCAGATGTCTTTGCCCTTAGAGCCATATCATTCTCTGCCACAGGGACAGCCAGCTCAAAGCATCCAGACCATCCAAAAGGGTATTATAATCTTTTCCGACACTTCATCGGAACATCCCACCGAAGAAGTCCTTCAGAAGAGGAAGTGCAAGAGGATGCACTAGAACTCCCCACAAGAGTCAGTCACTGAGGATACTGATTTTGATGAAGGAGAAGGGTCCCCACAATCACTTCCAGAAGACATCTCGTTTAGAGACATTCTCGAAATCCTTAAACAGAGAGGTGGTTGGTCCTCCAGCAACCCTTCACCAGAGGAATCGGTATTTCTGGAAGCCTTCAGAGCTGATCTGTCTACCTCCTGTGTTACACTGACTGCTGATGAGCTCATTGATTTGGTCTCTAGGCAGATGTGGAAAGAACCTGACTCAGTTGGGCCAATCCCTAAGAGGCCAGATTGGATTCTGGCTCCAACTGTCAGGAAAGAATTCTGGAGTATGGGGATGCCTGTAGATATCATGGTTATGCTGGCGGCCATGAAAAAGGAACTTGCTTAACAAAGTTCATCTGTTCAACCCCCTAATAGGGAGTCTAGGGTAAGGGACAGATTTGGGAAGTGTGCTTATGTGACAGTGACCTTTATTGTTAGGTCGCTGAAATATTTGGCACATTTTACTAGGCTACAAATGGACTTATCAAGGAACTTTCAAAATCCCTTTCAGGGACTGTTACTCTGAGGCTCAATCTTCTGTGGCCTGTCAGTTGGCTACCATAGAATCTATTTCAAATTCGTCCATGAGACTTATCTCACATGCAGCCAAAGGTGCCTCAAAGGCAGCATCTTCAGGCATATCCATTAAGAGGTATGCCTGGATACACTTGTGACTTTGTGGAGCCTTTAAAGTCCTCATTCATCAATGCTCCTTTTGATGGCAGTTCATTCTTTGGCCGATAATTGAAGGACACATTCTCCATGTGTGAAAAGGATGGAAAGACGCTCTCTGCATTGGGCATGTTTTTCAATCCCTCAGAGATCCTTTTCTAGGAATTAAAGAGATGGTCGGAAGATGTGGGTCCAAGACACATGTGGAGACAATTCTCCAGGGGTCAGAGGAGGGAACTCTAATGGACAACAACTGCCCCGCAGCAGAGGAGACCCACAAAACCAGGGGTCCAGAGATTCTTTTTCTGATAGACTTTACCAGGACCCCTGAAAGGAGGCCCAATTGTTCACCTCTGGAGGCAATCGGGGGTCCACTATCCCTGCACCAGAGAGTCTGTCTAGATATAATAAGAGATACTTGGGTGCAGAGGATTATGTCCAGAGGTTATATAATTCCCTTTTCCCTTCCACCTCCAACTGCATTAAAAATTCCCAAAGTTCCACCCAGTCAGAGGAAAGCAGCACAACTGGAAATAAAAAAGCTGCTAGAAAAAAAGAGTCATTCAAGAGGTCCCACCAGACCAGATAGAATCCATAACTTACTTAAGATTATTTTTAGTGCCAAAGAAAACAAGGGACTGGAGACCAATTTTTGATGGCAGCATTTTGAACAAGTCAGTTCAACATACAGAGTTTTGGATGATCATGAATAAACAGACAATCCAGAAGGTATTTACTCTTCCAGCTGAGAGCCAATCATTATCAGTTCAGAGCACTGCCCTTTGACCAGTCCACAGCTCCCAGGGTGTTCATCAAATGCCTGAAACTGCAGGGATTCTGCATGTTTCCATATCTAGACGACTGGCTCATTACAGCTCTACCCAGGCATCTACTAACAAAAGCAATAGATCACATCCTTCAGATTTGCTCACATCTAGAGATGACCATAAATTACAAGAAGTCTCAACTACAATCAACTCAAACCTTAGAATTCATAGGAGCAGTGTTCAACACAGTGTCAATGACAGCTTCTCTTCCTGTCAAAAGAGTACAGACGCTCAGATTCCATGTCAGGAAAATACATCACGGTACCAACATTTCAGCCTGCTTAATGATTCAAGACTTGGGGACAATGTCATCTGCCATAATTTTAGTTCCTCTAGCAGATTTCATATGAGAATTCTCCAATGGATGCTAGAAATGCAATAGTCTATTCTTTACCGGCACATGTCAGCTCAGATGAGAATCGTTCAAGCAAGCAAGAGATACCTCTGATGGTGAATTCAGTCAGATCAAGATCTACAAGGCCTTTCATCCTCCCTCAACCCAAGGCTATAGTGACAATGGATGCTTCCTTGATTGGGTGGGGGGGGCACTTTCTGGGGGAAAACAGTCCAAGGTACTTGGTCCCCCGAAGAGACCAATTTGCATATCAGTGTCCTAGAGATGAGAGCAGTGCTCTTAGCATTGCAGGCCTTCTAGGGTGCTCTTCCTTTAGGGACAGTTGTGACTCAAATGGACAATATGTTAGTAGTTTGGTACATCAACAACCACTGAGGAACCAGATCTTACCCCTTGTGTTGAGAAGCCCTTAGAATGTGGCAATGGGTGATCTCATCCAACCACTTTCTGATAGCAATGCACATTCTGGGGATGTCCAGTTTGATAGGAGACAAATTGAGCAGGTAGATTCTTCTATCTCATGAGTGGTCTCTCAACAAGAAAGTGGCAGAAATGATTTTCTGTCAATAGGGCCCTTCTTGCTGCAATCTTTTTGCTTCTCCCCTAAACAACAAATGCAGCAGTTACTTTGCCCTAATTTCATCTCCGGGAGAATCACTGAGGGATGCTCTACTCCATGATTGCCCCCCCAGTCTACTTTATGCTTACCCACTCCAAAATTCTTGCAGAAAGCTGCAAGGTTGAAGAGCAACATCATCCTCATTGCACCTTACTGGCCTCAATAGATTTGTGTCCCCTTTATATGGCCTCATCTGCTTTACCAAACTTGGATTCTGGGTCCAATTCCAGACCTACTATCTCACCTGAGAGGTATGATTCATTCAAATATCTCAAACCTCAAGCTGACAGCATGGTTTCTCCAATTCTGTTAATAGCCAGACAACTAATGCTCTCTTCCCCCGTTTGTCATATTCTTTTATCTTCCCATAAGCCTTCTACAAGAAAACTTTATACAAATAAATAGAAAAGGTTAATTTGCTGGAAACAACAGAAATACATTGAACCTCCCTCAGCTCCTGTACTGGTATACTTGAATTTTTGGCAGCGATTTTTAATGAGGGGAGCTAGCTCCTCTACCATTAATGTTCAGTTAGCAGCAATCTCTAATTTTCATATTGGATTTGAAAATTCTTCTGTGGCCTCTTCTAAACTTTGTAAAGCATTTTTGAGAGGTGCACTCCTGCTAAGACCCCTGTATAAAGGTCCTACTCCTCCATGGGATTTGAACTTGGTACTGCAGTCTTTAATTCATTCACCCTTTGAACCAGCAGGTAAATGTGATTTTAAGTTCCAGACCTGGAAAACAATCTTTCTAGTATCCATTACCTCTGTTAAAAGAATTTCAGAATTTCAAGCAGTGTCCTCTAAACCTCCCTACTTGATCTTTCAGAAGGATAGACTCGCATCACGTACCAACACTTCTTTCCTTCCTAAGGTGGTATCAGAATCCAATATCAATCAGTCCATTAATTTGCCAGTTTTCATTCCTAAATTTCGAAACAAAGGTGAATATATGTTAAATTTGTTGGATGCTCACAGGCAATTACATTTTTACTTACATGGAACAAAAGAAATTAGAAAGGCAGATCAATTATTTGTGTCCTTTGCAGATGCTAAATTGGGAAAACCAATTGCAAAGGTAACCTTAGCCAGACGATTGACGGATTGCATATCATTCATCTACATCAAATTGGGTCTAACCTTACTAAAACCTTTAAGACCCCATTCAACTAGGTCCATGGCAACGTCTTCAGTGTTTCTCTCTAGAGCTTCCATGGACAGCATATGTATGGCTGAAACTTGGGCCAATCCTTGTACTTTTATCACTCATTACAAACTGGATCTGTTCTCGTGGGGAACAGCAGCCTTTGGCTCAACAGTGCTCAGGAATATCCTTCCTTAGAGTCCACCTGGGATTTTAGGTAGCTGGGGACGCTGTCCTAACTATTGAGGATAGAATGAAAATTGACAACTTCAGATAGAGAAATTATGTGCTTACCATAACATTCCAACTGCGTTGTCCATTTTCATTCTTCCTCAGCTTCCTGCCCACCAACTCCCCAACCCTCATCACAATAAGCTTCTGGAAGAATGAGGTGTTATAAGGACATCACTGCCCTTAATGTTGAGCTGCAGATTTAGTTTCTTCTGTAGGATACTCATATATGTATGTATGTATATATATATATATATATATATATATATATATATATATACATATATATATATTACAATGTCCTGTTTTATGTAAATCAGTAAACAAGATCTGGGGCATGTTAGTGTTTGATGTATTATGGGGAAGGGAGGAGTTTGAGAGATTTTTGGTTACCTGAGCTTTAGTAACAGTTGAGTTGGATCCAAGGATCAGATCCAAACCCAACAGTTGAGAAAGAATGAAAATGGACAACACAGATGGAATGTTATGGTAAGTACATAACATCTTTTTTTCTTGTGTGTTCAGGTCTTTGTTTCTTCCACTGAATATCATTTTTAAATGCAATAGACAAGTTCTTCAGTTTCCTGTGTCCTTCAAAACTTAAGGTTGTCTACTGTTTTCAGTAGCATTAATATGAGTGCTTCAAATTTGGGGGTCTATTCTTCACTGAAAAAGCTTTTACTTTTAAGTAAGTAGTTTGGCGGGATTTTGTAGATTTTTATAATGCCAGAATGCATTAAATAACATAAATATAAGCTCCTTAACATAAACTAATTTGTAAATATGAATAAATTAGGCTACAGAATCACCATCAGTACCAGGTTGCAGAAATTGTATAGGTACCACATTGTAAAGACATCACTAAACAGTACATAGACTTCCTAGTGTAAATCATTATAATAATAAAGACATTTTTATGAGAAGCTGTAGTGCTGAAGCTGAGCAGGGAGACACAAAAATAAAGATGCTGTACTTTTCTTTTTTAGAAGAGGAATCAGTGTCTTGCACTTCTTACTGATATTCTTAAATCAGGAGTTTCATAATAGTTCTTGAATCAGCATTCACACATTTATGTTATTTTCTTATAAACAGCTCATTATCTCTCAGAAATAGGCATGCCTCAGGAAATTAATTTAGAGCAGGAAGTTTCATTATGCATGCTTCATATTTGCTTAATTCTTGACTTTCACTTTTAACACTGGAAAAGCAGTTTCACAACAGGAATGGAAAGGGAGATTCAGAAATAGTCATATTAGGTGGCCAAGTGGTTTACAAGCAATGTGAGAAAGCAGTATGAAACGTGATGTAATACTAGTATGCACTGCAGTTAACATTTGCAACAGAAAACAAGAAGATACTGTTCCTCTACATCAGCAATCAATATATAGAGTATCATAGACTGTCTTGGCAACCTAACCTCTATATTAACAACAGGCACAACAGAAGCATTCAAGAGCATGGTAACAAAATTTTGCACTGCCTGTAGGAAAAGACATAAAAAACACTAGAAGAGCTTCACATGTTTAAGCTTGAAAAAACAGTGGGCTGAGAGATTATATAGTAGAAGCTGTTACATTTTTCAAGCAACTCCACAAAGTTTAAATGAGTAGTATTTTTAAGACAATATGTTTATGAGAACAGGAAGACACAATTTAAAGATACAAGACAAGCAGCTTTGGAGCTCTTATGGATTTTTCCTTCACCGAAAAGGTGGTAGAAGCTTGAGTAGCGTACTGGAAGAAATCAAAATATGAAAAAAGTAAAAGTATTAATATGTGAGATAGAAGGCAGTTTGTATGAGGGTGAGGAATGTAAGCAAGTGATTAGGTATGACCTGTATGTTATCAAGTAGGTGAAGAAAGTCATTATTTGATATCAGATGCTATGTATTTTTTTTTGTAAAAATGAATGTTAGTGTGCAGTGACACAGTTAAACTCTGTATTGACTCCTGTTCAGCTGAAATATCAACTCTATAAGAATAAAATATCTTGCAAAGATATTATTAAATAATCTATATTTTTTTCTTTTTAGCAAATACATACTGTTTTATAAGATAAAAAATGAATCAAATTGTTTTATAAATGTCTCAGAATCATAGTAACACTTCCCAAAGTAGGTATCAGGTATATCAGAATGCTGCTGTTTGATTTTTACAGTCTGCATGTCCTCCCCGCAGTCGAGTGAATTTAAAGACATGCAGGTAGGTGCGAGCGTGTGTGGGTGTGTCTTCTTTGAAGGTTGGGCGTTGGGCTGGAAACTCGACACCGTAAAAATTCACTGCCAATCATTAATGGACCAGAGTTCCGCTGTGGCAACCCCTAACCGGGAAAAGCCGAAAGACTTTTTAACAGTCCCACTATATGCACTTTTTATTCATGAACCTTAACTTTTTTAATTAGGGTAAGCATTGTACACTGCTGCCCACTACTGGTAGCATGTAATATAAAATACCACTGGAGGTGGTAGATGAGATGCCATAAGTAAGATAGACTATGATCTATGAATAAAATAAATGATAGTACATACAGCACATTTTAGATAATGTCATTTGTTTCACTGTAAGTGATCAAAAGACCAGTTGATCAGGTTCTGTTTGCCTAAATACAACTGGTCAAAACCAACTGGTAACATAGATCAAAGGTTATTTTCTGAGGCACAGGGAAATTGCTGTTTGCTATTTGTGCAAGACATTTTCACACTTTAATGGGTAGTTTCTCCTTTCCCTGCTATTTTGAGACAGAAGTTAGTACATGTGTAAGTTCTTGAGGGAGCCTACCCTTACATAAGGGTCATATGATATCACCCCCTGCAGTTTATTTTTATGTGCATGGTTAGGTTGTAGAAGTGTGATTTTAATAAGAGCAGTTGAGAATGATCGATGTTTTTAGAAGTGATTATACACTGATCATACAAAGAAGAAGCAATGCCATTAAATTTCAATGAGTGTCACTGTAGAAGTGTAATGCCCCAATCTCAAGATACTATCAGAAGAATTACATTAGCAGGGAAGGTGCTGGAGACACAAGCAACATATTCTGTAAATTACAGAACAGTAAATGTTAACACATGCAAAACAGCTGAGAAGAAAACTCAGTTACACTGATAAATGGGCATGATGCTGTACTTAGTACTATGAGGAATGTAATACCTCATAAGGTATCATAGTGCCTTAAGTAAGTATCGCCTTTCATTTTTAAACATACTGAATGATCTAAGCAAATGCAATGCATACTACAAGAAAAATTCACTACAGTCAGTGGGAGGTTGGCGATACAATGTATTTTAGTGAAATTCATTGTAAAGTACTGGAGATGTTTCTTTCAAAGTGCAGAATAAATGTTATTTATTTCTGTTATTTATTTGATTTACCAAGAATGGCCATCTGAATGAGATATATTTACAGTGGAATTCCAGAGTGATATACACAAACACAATTTAGAGTACACATCAAATGCACAATGTATTAAGCAAAATAAAAACAGCACTTCAACAGATGAGGTAGCATGGCTTGATAGGTTTAAGTTGGGATAGCTGTGGTAGGTAACATAATGTACAGCATATAAGAGAAAATATTTACTAAACTGACATTGCTTTGTGTTGTACTTGAACTTCATACAAAACTGTAACATATTAGTTTGGGGAACAAATTAAGTAGATAGTGGTGCTTGCACATAATTAAGGGAAAAGTATGTGGTAATGAATGAAGCAGATTAGCAATTTTATTCTACATAGTTTTGTCATCCATGTATGTTAACCATCTGCCACCCCCCACCCACCCCCTTGAGCCATGCAGTCCCATGAGGACTGGCATCCAGGCAGCCATAGAGGAGTTTATGCCTATGTCTGCAGCAACCATCCATGTTTCCTTAGGGGTCAGGGTGCACCCTTATTCCAACAGCCTGATTATCTGGCTTTATCCCCCCCCATTGGAACTATCTGGGTTTCAGGGCTGGATACTAATTCAGTGGTGGCGGTGTTACACCAGGGCACACAGGGGCAAGTGCCACCCCTGTGAAGTTGTATGCCTTGGTAAATGCCCAAGTCGCTGGCACAGTAAAATAAAAGTTCTCCTTCTCTTCTTTCTTTTGCTTGTGCATTCTTGCTTATGTGAAGTTCTGTCTCTGTTTCTGTCTATTTTTGTTTTGTTTTTTTTTACGGCCAGGTTGACTGATCTGCTCCCAGCTCTTGGCTGCTCTGTTTTTATTAGCTCAAATATAGACCAATGAAAGCAGAGTAGCAGAAGAATAGAGTCTGAGTCCTTTGAATGTGCTTGTTTAGAGCAGGAGTAGAAAGCACAGGTACATTGAATGTGTGTTTAGAGCAGGAATAGAAAGTGTGGGTCTGTAGAATGTGCTGGTTTAGAAGATTAGCATACCGTAACAGAAATTAGCAATTAATGTGTCAGAGATTAAGATTTATGTGCCATAAAGGAAGTTAGAAGGATGAAAATTAACAGTTTAAATTGCTGCTTTACTGAAGCATGGTGTTTTTAGTACCAGACATGGTTTACCCATGCAGGAGGCTTACCCAAGCCCTTTGTTTGAAGCACATACCTCCGGGAAATATTTGAATTGTAAATCAGTGAGTCATTGACAAGTGTGAATTGGGTGACGTGTGTGTGTGTGTGTGTGTGTGTGTGTATGTGTGTGTGTGTGTGTGTGTGTGTGTGTGTGTGTGTGTGTGTGTGTGTGTGTGTGTGTGTGTGTGTGTGTGATACCTTTCAACCTCTTAGTGCAAGAAGTCTAGACAAAGCCAAAACTAACAGGGGAACAAAGGCCCAAAACTAGGCCCAAATTTTAAATATAGGTTCATAGGTAGATACTAGGCTATTAACCCTAGGGCCTATATAAGCCTAGCCAAAAAGGTACCCTGGCTTTCGCCACCCAAGAAAATTATTTTCCTGTGCCCCTGTCGAGCAGAGCCACAGAAGTGATCCCTGGGGTGAATTTCCTATTTCCCATCCAATCATCAAAGCTTTTCTTGAAGAGTGCTAATGAGGAGCTCTGTTTGACATAGATAGGTAGTCTGTTCCAGAGTATGGGAAGTCTCTGGGACAGGAATCTATCCCTCCAGCATGTTCTGTTTATTGTGGTGACAAGGTTTAGGTCCCTAGAGTGTGTAGCTCAGAGGGATTGGGATTTCTTTAAGTGGAGCATGTCCAACAGCTCTGGGTTTGACATAGCTTTGTATGTTAGGCAGAGATCGCCTCTGAATAGGCGATATGCGACAGAGTAAAGCTGGAGTTTTTTGAGACGGTCTGCGTAGGGCATCTAATTTGTGAGGTATTTCTGTGGCCTTTCCAGTTGTTGTAGATGTCTTGTGAGGTACATACCAAAAGGGGCGTTGTACTCTATAATGGGTCTAATGAGTGATGAGTAGAGGGGAACAATGACCTCTTTTTTTTCTGGATAAGAAACCTTTTGTGATGAGGTGAGCCACATAGAAGGATTTCCTGACCACTGTGGCGATGTGATTATCAAAGGAGAGATTACTGTCCACCTGTGTCCCAAGGTCTCTTATCACACTTTCGGTGTTAACTAGACTACCACTTATGTGGTAGTTCATGGGTACAGAGTTTTTACCAAAGGGGATGACAATACACTTTTTGGCATTGAGCTTAAAGCCATGGCTTTGACACCAGGCATCTGTCTCAGTGAGGCCCTTTTGTAGTATGTCCACATCATTAGTAGTTTCGATTATGGCTCCTAGTTTGTAGTCATCTGCAAACATTGTTAGCCAAAGACCTTCTGTGTTAGCCTGTACTGTACTTCAGAGAAGTAGATACCAAACAGGAGAGGACCCAGGACTGAACCCTGTGGTACTCCACTTGTCACTGGTCTGAAGTCGGATTTGGAGTCTGCTACTTTCACAGTGTGGGTTCTGTCCATGAGCCAGTTGGCAACCCATCTTGTGACATAAGGATTTATACCTAGTTTAGTGAGCTTATCTATAATTCCAGAGTGGGGGATGGTGTCAGAAGCCTTGGCGAGATCTAGATAAGCTGTGTGAACCACCTTACCTTCATCTATGGCTTTGGTGACTGCTTCAAAGAAGTCAATCCGGTTTAGGAGACATGATCTGCCTTTTACAAACCCGAACTGGGTAGGGTCCAGAGTTTGGAGATTACTAATGTCTTTGTTTATGAGTTCCATGATGATACGTTCCATGGCCTTGCAAACCATGCTCATCAGGCTAATGGGGCGGTAGTTCCCGGGGTCCGTCGTGGCTCCCCCTTTGTGGAGTGGGATAACTGTCACGGTGCGCCATTCAGTGGGCACAAAGCCTGAGGTGAGGCTATGATTGAACATGGTACTTAGGTAGGGTGCCAGTTCATTCCAGAGGTCAATTCCTCATTGGTCAGATCCGACCACAAGCTAATCACCCTAGACATCCACATCCTGCCCCCACCCCCAATTAGGGAAACCACCATAAAAAACTTCTCCAAAGCCAACTTCACACTTCTTAAGACAGAAGTGGCAAACTTCATGACACCCATGCAGATGGACAATAGAGGTACAACTGCTGAATCCTACACAAATGCACTTTATAAGCACTTACACGAGTGCATAGATCATGCTATCCCTAATAGAACCAAGATGCTATCCTCCAAAAAAAGGAAGTCAATCTGTTGGTCCTCTGCCATAAACAAACTTTACAACAGAAGAAAGAAACTGTTGCAAAAAAGAGTAAAATCCCATGACTGGAGGAACTCCCTGGTCAACCTGAGTAAGAAGCTGAGATCCCTCATAAAATCCTCCAAAGCTAGTCACGAAAACAAAATTGCCACTGACTTTAAAGACAACCACAAAGCATTCTATAGCTATGTCAAGAATCTCAGTGGCAACACTCAAATCTGCTCTAAGTTACAGCACAATGGCACTAAATATACAGAACCAACTGATATTGCCAACATCCTGGCAGATAGGTTCAGTGCTAACTTTACCCCCCTCTCACCCTCTAGAGGGCCCATCTCTATACTGGAAGAATGTAAAGTTCCTGAAATCACGGCTGCACAGGTAAAAAAAAACACACTCTCCAAAGCCAAGAACACAGCATCCATGAGACCTGACAATATTCCAGGCTGCGTTCTACACGAACTACAGAATATTGCTCTTATAAACTTAGAAAGTTGCTAGAAGAATAGGTTTTGCATTTACATGCATTTTCTGAAGGATGTGAAGTCTGAAACTCAAATGTCTGTCATAATTTAGTGACTTCAGTCCTCCATGAGTTGCCAGAAAACTACACATTTTATAAGGAACAGGCCAAAGATATTATGCAAAAATCTTGACATTCTGTGAAAATCTGGACATTTGAGAGGTATGGTGTATGTGTATTGCCATTCTTACTACCAGCATAGCATTGCCTTCCTGAGAAGACCTACAAGTAGAAAATGTCAGGTAAATTGGGGAGTCAAGTGGTAAATCACTTGTTAGTCAGTTAGGTAAAGGGAATGCTTCCCAGATGAACACTGTCTGATTAAGCAACTTACTCAAAGTAACACAGGAGGTAGATGGGGGTAGGTAGAATAAATCATTGCACCCTTGACTGCAGTCAGTAGCTCACTAAGAGCTTAGAGCTTTAATACTCTGCACTGTCAGACCCTCATTAACTGCATTTTTGATAAATCACTGGAGAGTACAGTCAGATAATAATAGTTGTTAAGAGTATCAGTTTTTGTTGGTCATAAAATGCATGTGGGTGAAAAACCTGTTGTTCTATTAACTGTTTAACTAAATTAGAATTCTTTGCCTTTTATATGTCATTGATTTTTTCAGAAAATTTCTGCTTTTGTCTGATATTTATACCCTGTCCATTACTGACTGCTTTAGCAATTAGCAGAGGACTTTTCTTTAAAAACACTTAATATTCACCATATCATTTAATCCAGGTAACCTGTCAGCAGATAATTTTATTTGCCACAATGCTCCTTTTTGTTCTAAATAATTTTTGAAAATCCCCCCTCTGAGATCAGAATACCCCTTGTTTAACAGAGAAGAGAACATTTTTATATCTCTGACAATGTAAAGTGTGCTTGTATAAGGCATTGTTCAAGTCCTTTTTTTAAAGAATAGGAGGGTTTATATTAACTATAATTGAGTGTCTTTATGCATTAAATGTTTCTGTATTTTAATGAATGAGAGTGTTACTTTAATATAATTATTATGTTAATTAGCAGGGTAGGTGTGATTGGTTAAACGTGTATAAATTTTGGTTGGTGTTAGAGATGTTCATTCTGAAGAAGTCTTTTGCCGAAAGCGGTAATAAAGATTTTATATGCTAATTCCGGTTTGTCATTTGTTGTTTTCCTTGCTGGCTACTGGTCATCACGATGTTTCTTCCTCATTGTAGCTAAACTTGTTTCTGAATATCATTTTAGGCAGTCATGTAAACTACAACTTTTGACTGCTTCAGTTTACTGTCACATAAGGGATTCTTGCTGAATGTCTCATGGTGTTCTGTTGACATCTGCAAACTGACTTCAGTGTATCAAATATGTACAGGATGAGTTCAAACATTGTCTATCTTACAGATTTTCCTTAATGTGGATTTGTGGTAAAACCTTTGGACAAAACAAGGTACAGAATGATGTACCTACCAGTTTCATATTAGGACCAGTGTTTTTCATTTTTCATGGGTATGTTAAGGAGTACAGATAAGGCGCAGATAAACAAGTGTGTCAGTGACTGCAAGACAGTTTGTATAATTAACAATGTGATGGGCGATTTTACCATTCATGAATACATTGATCAGTCATCCCATTATCATTTTTATGACGTTCTGGGCACTTTCATTAACAGTAGTTGTTTAACAAAATAATAATAATAATAGTACTTGTAATGCATAATCTTGCCTGTGAAGAGAGGCTAAGTCTATTAGATTCATATTTCTGAAAGAAAAGTAATACTGATATATAAAATCTTTCATAATATGGAAAACAAAGTGCTCTACAAGACTAAAACAAACCACCATACCATTTACAATAGAAACAAGAGGTATTTATTACAATATAATAAAAGTAACAGAAGACATAAATCAGAAATCTTTCCCCAGTTAAACAATGAAATATACTGCCATTGAATATAGGAAATATGAATAGTTTACTATTACTTTTTTTTAAAGTGCTAGACATCTTCTTGATTAATAGTAACTTTAAATTAAAAGTTTCTGTATATAAGCTCCAAGATTATGACTCTCTTACAGTATTTAGTGCTTGAGGACAGTAACAGTATAATAAGTTCCAAAAATGTTCTATATTATAGAAAACACATTTGGAGGCATTACAGAGTAACTAAAAGGTGTCATTATTACAACTCCTAGGTATATAAATAGTTAACTTATAAACACTTATCCTGGGATTGATAAAGGTATAAATTAATGTGAAAGCCCTGTCGGTGAAGGTTTTTGCACTTTGATAAGCCTTTCTGATTCTTATACCAGTCACTCCCTGTAGGTTTCCCTTCAAGGGGATATTAGTGTGGGTTGAGGTCTGATGGACTAAGCAGCATGCTAACCTAGCAGTCTGGGGGAGCAGCCAAAGCTGATTAGGAATGTGTTCTTCCCTAGAAATGTTCACAGAGTCTGTTTCACTCAGTTGAATGTTAGAAAGCTGTGCTTCCTGACAGTGCCTTTACATACTGTCTAAGCAGATCAATAGCAAACAGTGGAATAAGTGAAAAATGTGCAGTCCAAACCTATCCTAGATAAAGTATACAAAATTGCCATCTTATCCAGCATCTAAACTCACTAATGAAGGGTACTGCATGGATCACATCTTCCTTCCTCATAGTTCTGTTTGGATTTTTCTGATCACATATAAACCCAATATAATCTGCATAAAGAGTGCTGTTGATATATGGGAGATGATAATGTAGACTGAGCAGGACGAAAAGCAGAGGTCTCAACCTTGACCGCTGAGGTACCCCTTTAGTTATTCTCACTATTTCTGACTGTACATCATTAAAGTAGCCCATGAATGTTCTGTCTTTCTGGTAATCTATAAACAACTGGGTTATCCCCTGTCCAATACTGATTTTGGTTAACTGCTGAAGTAGTACTTGATGGGCCACAGTTTTAAAGGCTCATTTGAGATGTAAGAAAATGGCCTCAGTAAGTAATTTGTTAGCCATACATTTGAAAATTTGGTGAACCAGAGTATATATTGCTGTTAAGTTACTATAGCTAGGGGCAAAATCCTTGTCACTTGTCTGTTAATATGTCATATTTTTGAACATACTCTACTATTTGCCTTTGGATATGTTTTACAAAAGTTGTGATAGGTCAGAAATTGGCTATTGGTTTGTGATCATTGGCTGTAGAAGGGGTAGTTACCTTTGGGAGAGAAAAGAAGTGTTTAAAACTGAGTGGTATGGATGTGGTTCTGAGTAAAAGGTTGAAGTTGTGCCCTAAAGCTTAATCTAAACTGACACTACCAAAATGTAATAGTTTGGAGTGTAATATATGAACTTTGTTTTGTAGTGGTACTCTGTTTTTCACAAAAATTCTTGAAATTGTTTTAGAGTAGGTGAGGAGGAAAGAGACATTCATATACAGGGCTAAGGGTGTAGAAGATGTAATATTGTTAAAGAGCTTTTTAAAGGAGATGAGGGAGAAAATACGTTGTCTTCAAACTCATTTATTTATTATTTATTTATTTCAATTTGTTTACTGGAAAGTTTGGCTAATATAAAAAAAAATACTTTTCAGCAGAGGCCTGGGGAGAAAAGTTCCAAGATTAACAGTAATAAATTACAAAATTTACCAAAAATATTTACAAAATAAAGAAAATCAAAATTTAACACATTGCAAGAATTATATTTACACATGAAATAAAATGCAATGCATTGTCAATAAAGTACAGTTAAACTATATTATTAGAAATTTATTATGAATAAAATGGAAATGATAGAAATGAATGCGAGAAAAATGAGTAAAAACAATAACAGAGAATGAGAGAGAGAAACAGAGTTTAATAGAGGAACTGAGCTTCTATTGACTAGCACTGGAAGACTGGATGGGTAGGTAACAGTAGATTAGAATGGTGTTAAATTTAGGTATGATGTACAAAGCCATACACAGGTCATTGAGGGATAAGCAGTAGAATATTGAAGGAAAAACGAGGGTCAAGTTGGATAGAATGATAGGGAGTATACTGATAAGATGATGATTGACAGAATGGAATGGGGGTTTCAAGAAGGATATAGAAAACAATGGGGGGCTGGAATATATAACAGAGTAAGATATGAAGAGAGGTAGGAATGTTAAGAGAAGGGAGGAGTATGAAAGCTTGACATTAGTGTAATAAGATTTGGAAATAAGGAGATATTAGTAGAGGGAGAGGTGCTAGATAAAATGAATGGAAATAAATAAGAACAAGTTAGCATAAATAAGTAGAATGACGTAATAAGGATAGGAAATAGAGTTGTTATAGTAAACGTAAATAAAGATTAACTAGGGGGAGGCTGTGGAAAGGCATATCTAGTTGGAAATCAGGAAAGATTTTAGTAGAGATTTACATTGGTGGGATTCAAACTTTCTTGAAGTGATACTGGTAGGCAGTTCCAATATTTAGTTACATGAGAAGAGAAGAGAACATTACCTTGAGAGTTATTGAAGAAGGTGGTGCTAATTAGAAATTTGTTTGAGGATCTGGGAGCATGAGGGTGCAGGGTAATACCAGGACATGAGAAATGGTAGACATGAACATTTGCCAAATATGTGGTATGATTTTATGAGCATGTTTCAACTGAATGAGTTTAAGGTCATTAAGGAATTCTAACCAGTTAAGTTGTTTGCTTTGCAGTGATGGGTTTATGAAGATGAGTGATAGGAAAGTCTGTAATTTTATAATAAGGCTGTACTTGGTTAGAAGTTAGTTTAGATTTCATTTGCCCCCTTGTGCTTTTAAGGAACTTTTCAGAACTAATGTTCTTAATGCCAGAACCTTCTACATTCCTTCAGCAGTCTGTAGTGAGTGTAGGTAGATAGGCTTGGCCTTATTGGCATCTACCCTGCTGATTTGTCTCAATCTGTGGATATGTTGTATATTACCTTAATTTTTGCTGTCTTTCCTCCATTCTGCTTATTAGTATCCCTTTCCTTGTAGCCAGTTTAGAATTATGGAAGTGTAATCAGATGTTCTGTAAGGAGGTTAATCTCAAGCATCACTTTACTTAGTAAGCCAGTCAACATAAGGCATGAAGTACATTAGCCACATTCCTAGAGATTTACACATGTGGGCATTGTCAAATGGAATGGCACCAAGAACAGTGATGGTCATGAAGGAAGGTGCATGACTTAGTCTGAAATCAGTTAGTGTTAACTTTATTATAATTTCTCCTGGAGCAGACCTGTGGAGAACAAGTTATAAATGTTGTCAAAGTCCTGTTGAAGGCAATGTTGCTTGTCTAGTGACTGGACGGACCCAGTTAGTATAATGTCATCACTACACAGGGTAACAGCAGTAAGCTGGTTGATAAATAAATAAAACAGTAGGTCTCCAATGACTGACCCTTGGGGTTAGTCAGCTTTGATGTGTGTGGCAGAAGACAGCGTACTGTTGATTTTTATTTGCATCACCAAGTCTAACAGATACTTTTTAGAACCATGCACAAGTAGTTATAGCTGCTGAATGAGCAAACCACAAGCCACATATTGAACCTGTTTCAGGTTTACAGAATTGCACCACTGATTGAATATTTGTTCATGCTGTGTAGGATATCATTATAGACCAAAAAAAAAAAAAAAAAAACAGTCCAAGTGCTCTGTACCACCTTGCAATCATGTTGCACCCTTGGTAACCCATTCACAGTATGAGTGTCGCTTGTGAGCATCTTGATGAACATTGTAAATATTATAGGGTGTCAGAAGTAAAACACGTATTGTTGTTAAGCTGCTGGAGAGTTTAAAGCATAGAAATATAATTTACAGTTTGAAATTCATTTATTTAAGAGTCACCATTCAGTTTTTCACTTGTATAGCTTGTGAGAAGCCCTCAGATTGTTTTATCTTTTATTGAAAGATGTTCCAGCTGCAGTCATCAGGAATTATCTTTCTGTAAGGAAATATAACAGAAAACTGGATGCATGGATCCAGGAATCTGACATTTTCTTCACAGTGAGTAGAACTGCTAAAATGCCTAAAATGGTAGAATGTATCATGTTTTTACATTTCTTGAGGAAGAAGTTTCAGAAGTACTTTTCAAAAAAAGGAGAAAGACAAAATAGCAGCAACTAGACAGAAGTTCTAGAATTGTAAGCCTAGAAAACACCTGCCATTAATTCATCATTTATTCTTTATAAGGATCGACACACTGAAATACATAGACTCTTATGCTACTGAGCTAAAGAATCAAGCAAAACACTATGAATTTGTTGAGCTGTATGATTTCTTAGTAACATACAGAATATAGGGTATAAGACATAACACAAGAGATAGGTTTTTGAAAGAAGTTCTGACTTTATCAAAAGCTGCATATATATATATATATATATATATATATATATATATATATATATATATATATATTTGTACAGCATGTTAAATTACAAGCACACAGTTAAGACAATTAACTGAGAAAATGCAAGTGAATAAGACTCAATATGATCCAAATAAACAAATGAAAATGAAGCATAAGATTAGAATGCACTATAATATTAATGGCAATGAAAAGAGGAACCTGAATGTATACAAGAAATGCGGCACTGTAGAAAACAATCCTTATCAACCGCTTAGAACAAGAAATCTGGGCAAAGCTATAAATAAAAGTGGGACAAAGGCAAAAATGGTGACAGTTTTTGAATATCGCTCTGACAAACATAGAAAGTTAATAGAATAGCACGTTTTGCATTAGCTTGAATTTTATGAAGGGTATGAAGTTTGAAACTTAAATGTCTGTCATTATTTTCTAACTTTGATCCTTGATGATTTGCACTAATTTCCCAAACAAAACACAATTTTATGAAAAACAGACAAAATATGAGGCAAAAATATGGACATTCTGTGAAAATCTATGAAAAAAATCCAGTCTTATAATTTTGGAAGGAACTCAGTTATGTTAATAGTTTGATATTTAGAGTTGACAAGATTATAGTACCTAACCATCTTAAAAATATATATGCCCAAGACAGTACATGAGCAATATCTTGGAAAACTGAGTTGTAAAGAAAGAGCCAGAGATTTATAATATGTTGACCCCCCCGGATGTCAGCACAGACAAAACAAGTGGTACAAAGTCTAATATGTACATTTCATACCATAATAATAAGCCAAAAGAAGAAATGTTAGCTTATATTATGTTAGATGTCCATGGAGCACAGTAGGCATAGAATTGTTTAATTTCCAAGAAGCTACGTATTTAATACATGTAGATTTTATTCCAAGTATCTTTTAGTGGTTATGTTTACAGATACTACAGATTCCACTGTGACTACATTTAAGTCATTATTTTCAAGACAAGACATACCTGATGGCATTATATTGGACAGCTACTCGCAATATGTGAGCCAATAATTCAAAAGATTTGTACAAAAATGTGAGTTTAAGTGTGCAACTATGTCTGCTTTATTCACAGCCATATGAAATAGGTTGTCAGAGAACACCTTTTTGAGCACAGAAGAATCTGATGAAAAGGAATACAAACAATAGCTTTGGGTATTATCCTCTCACAATTTTGGAATATAGGAATAGTCCGTTGCATGGACTAACTCTCTCACCAGCTTAGTTATTGACAGGAAGAAGGCTAAAGAGTAAGCTATCACTTCATCTTCTTTATTTTTATTACAAAATCAAGGCAGAGAAAAAGAAATTATGGAAAAGAATCAGGAAAGATGGAAAATTGTATTATGACAGACACTCCAGGAAATTGTCATCTTGAGTTAGGAGAGGGAATGAGTGAGTCAGAACTCAGCATTTATGAGAAGTTCAATTGGAAGAAGCAGAGGTATTTCATAAAGCAGAAGAACCCAGATATTTTGTTGATTGTGAGGAAGTTGGAAGAGTGCACAGAAAGACTGAAGGTGACCATTCACAAGGTGATAATGTGAAAAACAAGCTTGAGTCTTCAAAAGGGGGAGAGTTGTGATGATGTGAGGTAGTGTCAGCTGTGTCACGGGGAGTAGGACACTGCATGTATAACATATGCCAGCATAGCTAGCTGGAGTTTTATAAATAATTATATGTCATTTGAATATCAAACTGATTTGTGCAGATGCTTGTGTTAAAAATGTATTTGTAAAGTTGCTTGTTTTAAAAATGTATCAACAGTGGGCCCTGCTGGACACAAAAGAAATATACATGTACGTCAGACTGTATTATTGTAACTGATGAAATGTATATGTTTTAACTGAGGATACTGGAAGGGAAGGGGTTAAGCTCAGCCCAGCTAACCTTAAGAAACATAGGCTGAAATTAAATGACTTAGTTTAGGCTGTAAATATTTTATCTCACAGGTCTGAATGCAGCCAGAGATGCAATGTCTGTGAAACTCCTGGCCCAGTTTCTAGTGAGAGAGTAGTGTGGGAACCACAGAGTCAGGTGACCAGGCGTGATGTCATTTTGTAGCCAGCACCAAAACTGTATTTGACTACTAGTGAGAGATGTGAGGTGTGTACTCTGTTTTTGGACCTGACATGACACTCATCCATTTTTATCTTGCCTTGCTTTAGTAAGTAACTAGGAACAGTAATTATTCAGTAAGTTAAAACTATAGTGAGACTAGCTAAATGTTGTTTCTTTTCCGTATCTGTCTGAGTCTTTCCATCTGTGTTTTTTATATTTCTTGTGATTGAAACTCTGGTGTTTATTGCAAATAGATATTCAGTATGTTCATTTTTTTTATTATTAAATATACAGTGGATATAAAAAGTGTACACACCCCTGTTGAAATGCCATTTTTTGTGATATAAAAAAATGAGACCACAATAAATCATTTCAAACCTTGTTCCACCTTTAATGTGACCTAGAAGCTGTACAATTCAATTGAAAAACAAACAAATATGTTAGGGGAAAAGTATAATAAGCTGGTTGCAGAAGTGTGCACACCCTTAAACTAATACTTTGTTGAAGCACCTTTTGATTTAATTACAACATTCAGTCTTCTTGGGTAGAAGTCTGTCAGCATAGCACATCTTGACTTTTCAATATTTGCCCACTTTTCTTGCAAAAGTGCTCCAAATCTGTCAGATTGCGAGGGCATCTCTTGTGCACAGCCTTCAGGTCACCCCACAGATTTTATACTGGATTTAGGCCTGGGCTCTGCCTGGGCCATTTCAGAACTTTAATTTTCTTCTGGTGAAACCATTATTTTGTTGATTTGGATGTATGTTTGGGGTCCTTGTTGTGTTGAAAGGTGAAATTCCTCTTCGGGGTCCTTGTTGTGGTGAAAGGTGAAATTCCTCTTCATCTTCAGCTTTCTAGTAGATGCCTGAAGGTTTTGGGCCAGAAGTGACTGGTATTTGGAACTGTTCATAATTCTCTCCACCTTGACTAAAACCCCAGTTCCAGCTGAAGAAAAGCAACCTCAAAGCATGATACTGCCACCACCATGCTTCACCATGGGGATGGTGTTCTTTTGGTAATGCGAAGTGTTGTTGTTGCACCAAACATACCTTTTGCAATTGTGGCCAAAAAGTTCAACCTTGGTCACATCACACCATAACACATTTTCCCACATAACAAAAATATATGTGGTCGGTGCTATAAAACAACACTTAGAACCAAAATTAGCACCAAGATGAAGACACTGATCCCTGGAACGTAGTTTAATATTCTTTAATTAGAACAATCCACAACACGTAACGTTTAGCACTTTAATCAATACACAGTGACTTCATCAGAAAGTTAGAATTATTCACACTCCATTTAAATAATATCCAGCCAAACCTGATGGGACGCATAATATGTCCATCAATGCTAACTAAATTCCTAACAATTAGTAGCAAGAATAGTGTTACACAATATTATTGCATATAAAAACAAAGTTTTTGTTTATAAAACTTGGAACATATATATATATATATATATATATATATATATATATATATATATATATATATAAACATGTTAAAAGTGTAGCAAATTTTTACCATCCATCCAATGAGTTATAAAAATTATGCATGTTAAAATGTAAAAATGTCTTTATATTAAAAGGGTGGTTAGACTTTTGCTGCCTTTTCTTTCAATGCAGGTGTGATTGAAACAAAATCATTAAGACCTGGATGTGTATTAGCTACCAACCGTAGTTTCCACATCATTTCTTTTTTGTTTAATATATTTTCCAATCACACCCCCTTAAATTAATCTGTACCTCATCTACAATACCAAATTTAAAACCATGAAAATTGTCACATACCTTGCTATGTCTATAGAGGGCATTGTTTTTTTTTTTTTTTAGTTTTTATATCATATAAGTGTTCATATATCCTAGATTTCAGTGCCCTCTCAGTTTTACCTATATAGAAAGCAGTACAGGTATTACACTTAGCAAGGTAAACTATTCTTTTTGTGCCACAATTTCCCTTTTTAAAAAACATTTTGCCACTCACATAGTTAGATAAAATAACAGATGGTTCTTGTAAAATAAATTTACACTGATTACACCTGCCACAAGCTTTAGTTCCCACTTCTCCATTGTCTTCTATACTTGACTGGTTGCCCTCCAGTATAGTTTTCAAGTTTTTCCCGACTTTAGTCAAAAAAGTAGGTCTGTCCCCAACCATTGTAAATGTCATTATTAGCCTTGAATATATTCCAATTCTTGTATAAAACATTTTAATACCTTTGTAACAAGGGTTAAATTGTATAATACATACCTGGGTATAGTTGCGTGTATTAGTCTGAACATTGGTATCCATAACACTATTAACAGTAGTTTCTACTAATTTCTTACCTAATAAAGGTTTATATTTTACACCCCAACCATCCAAAACTTCTTTAAGGGTGTTCACAACTAACTCAACCGGATAACCTCGTTCCAGGAACATTGATTTCAAAATGCAAAATTCTTGTTTCAGGTCCTCCTGATGTGAAGTCATCCTTGCTATTCTAATAGCCTTTCCTTTAACTATTCCCTTTTTCTGAAAAAACGGATGGTAATTATCATAGTGTAAATAGGAATTACAAAAAGTGTGTTTCCGAAAAACCCGGGACCTAAAGCAGTTAGAGTCCTTAATAATAAGTGTGTCCAAGTAACTCATTTCCACAGGGTCAAAGCAATAAGTAAACTTGAAAAAATTGGTACTATTGTTCAAATATTCTATAAATCTGGGAATATTTTCTATTTCCCCCTTCCACAGGATAAAAATATCATCCAGGTATCTATTGTAAGAAAGAATATCTTTATAAAAATTACTTTTGAAGACATGTTCTAATTCCCAGCCCAACATAACCAGATTAGCATATACAGGAGGCACAGGCTGCGCCCATATCTACTCCTGTTATTTGTTGATAATATTGTCCCTCAAAGTATATATAATTATGTTCTAAAATAAAGGCCATGATCTCACAAACTAACTTAATTCTATCTTGGTTAAGAGTAGAAGAAGAATAAAGAACTTCTTCAAAGTATTTTAAACCTTTGTCCTTGGGTATACTAGGAAACAAGTCTTGAACATCAGTGGTAAGGAAAACTATATCTTTGGACTATAACTCGGGGGTAATCTTTGCTAAAAAATCCCAAGAATATTTCACTAAGTGAGAAACACTACCACCACATGTTTAACCTTCCTATCTATAAACACTGCCAAATTGTGTGTTTTAGACCCATTGCCTGCCGCTATGGGTCTAAAAGGTGGATGGTTAACATTTTTATGCACTTTGGGGATACCAAAGATGGCAGGCACTCTAGGATATTTATTAGTCAAAAAATTATGTGTGTCCAAATCTATTCTGTTTTCCAACACATATTCATCTAAAAAACTATCTATCCTTCGGTAAGAAATGTGTATTTGATTTATGGACACTTGTAAATACTTGTCCTCACAAAAAAGTATAGATTGCATAACATTAGTGTAATCTTCGGAGTTGTATACCACAATTTCCCCTTCTTTATCAGGGGTCATGATACGTATTTTTTATCACCCCTTAATTCCTTTAACAAGTTTTTCTCTTTCAAGTTTAAATTATTGTGCAACTTCTTGTTATTAGCCCATAACTGATAAATATCTTCTTTAACAGCTCTTTCAAAGCTAGCAACCAAATGGTGTAAAGGGTGGTTATAGACACTATTTTTCTTTAACAGAGGTAGGTAAAAAAAAAAATTAAGTTTAGTATCACTATTAGAAAACAATACTTTAAAATTTAATTTCCTAGTGTACATGTGTATATCAACAAGAATGTCTGCTATTTCAGGTATTTTGCTGGGAACAAATTTAAAACCTTTTAAAAACAAAGAAAAAAAAATCTTCACTTAGTTTGGTCACTGTAGTTATATATATTAAATCCTTTAAAACTGTGAACAATATTGTGGGGGATACTAATTAGTACCTCCATCTGCCTCTCATTGATTTGGCTTGTACTCGATGTGTTCCCATTCCTTGATAAGGTATTTGTTGTCCTTTCATATTTCTACTTGCTATTCTCTCCGAGAGTCTTACAAAGTGAAAATCCTGAAAATCTACTGGGTCATTTAACTCTTTTTTAAGGAATAGTTTGGGGTTAAGTTCTCCTCCTTCCTCCAACTCAGTAACCTCAGCTGACTCTTGCACATTAACTCTGGAATAATTTTCATTATCTACAAACAGTCTATCGGTAGGATATGCATTGTGATGTTTGTACTGATCGACATCCCTTTCTAGTTTCCTTTTCTTTTTTTGAAAAATTCCATTGGGCTCTGGCTGGGCCATTCCAAAACTTTAATTTTCTTCTGGTGAAGCCATTCTTTTGTTGATTTGGATGTATGTGTGGGGTCATTGTCATGTTGAAAGGTGAAACTCTTATTCATATTCAGGTTTCTAGCAGACGCCTGAAGATTTTGGGCCAAAAGTGACTGGCATTTGGAACTGTTCATAATTCCCTCCACATTAACTAAAGTCTCAGTTCCAGCTAAAGAAAAACAACCCCAAATTATGATACTGCCACCACCATGCTTCACTGTGGGGATGGTGTTCTTATGGTGATGCAAAGTGTTGTTTTTGTGCCAAACATACCTTTTGGAATTGTGGCCAAAAAGTTCAACCTTGGTCTCATCAGACCATAACACATTTTCCCACATGCTTTTGGGAGACTATGTATTGTTTTGCACATTTTAGCTGGGACTGGATGCTTTTCTGTGTAAGAAAAGGCTTCCGTCTTGCAACCCTACGCCATAGTCCAGACACATGGAGAGTACAGAAGATTGTTGTCACATGTAGTACATAACAGTACTTGCCAGAAATTCGTGCAGCTCCTTCAGTGTGTTGTTGTAGGTTTCTTGGCAGCCTCCCTGACCAGTTTTTGTCTTGTCTTTTCATCAATTTTGGAGGGAAGTCCAGTTCTTTGCAACATCACTGTTGTCCCATATTTTCTCCACTTTTTGATGACTGTCTTCACTGTATTCCATCCAAAGCTGTGGAAATTTTTTTGTACCCTTCTCCTGAGTAATACCTTTCAACAATGAGATCCCTTTGATGCTTTGTAAGCTCTCTGCGAACCATGTTTTGTTATAGCAAACAACTGAGTAAATGTCAGGAAAATCCTACTAGGACAGATGAACCTTATTTGGGGTTAATCAAAGTCTCTTTAATTGATGGCAAGTGTGTACCCAAGAAGACTGAATGTTGTAATTAAATCAAAAGGTTCTTCAACAAAGTATTAGTTTAAGGGTGATACATACTTATGTAACCAGCTTATTGTATGTTTTTTTATTTTTATATTTTTCCCCTAACAGATTTGTTTTTTAGTTGAATTGTAGAGGTTATAGGTCACATTAAAGGTGAGAAATTTTTGAAATAATTTATTGTGGTCTCATTTTATATATCACAAAAACCTGGCATTTTAACAGGAGTGTGTACACTTTTATATCCACTGTTTCATTGTGGCTGGTCTTTTAGAAAATATTTAACCTTTTAGAGTACTTACATTTATTTAGTGGCACTGTGGCTCCACCTTCCTGAAAGTCTTGCTGCTTGGTTAAACACTGCCATTTCTACAAGTATTAATTTTACTAAGTGTAATTGGGTACCCTGGTAAGAGCCTTAAAGTAGCTGGTTTTGGGTGTTCTGGTGGCAACAAATCTGTCTTATAGTCTGGATGGAGGTGGCAGAGCAGGTAAGCTGTGCCATTCTTTCCCAGTGTGTGTGTGTGTGTGTGTGTGTGTGTGTGTGTGTGTGTGTGTGTGTGTGTTAGAAAATCGAATCTCAAAGAGTGTGTGTGACAGCTATTTTGAACAGGGACACTGACAGCACTGATTTCACAGAGAAGGTGGTGTAGGACTTGGCTTGGAACTCCTGGCTAAGGACTCAGCTCTATAGTGGTCAGTGGAGAGTCTTATTTGGGGCCTCGAGAAAAAACCCAGCCCCAGGACTGGAGTGTGCATTCTCTGTTTGCTCTTAAGGGAAATTGTACTTGGTGCAGAGGGCTGCATCTGAAAATACTGTGTGTGTGTGTGTTTATTTTTCTCACAGTGAATGTTCCCCACCAGTGGCAGTGGTGAGGATGAGGCTTCTAGATCACTGGCCCAGAGGAGGGATATCATACACAACAAAGGCATACATGTTATCTAAGAAAGAGGAATTGTTACTACTGAAGACAGGACAAGAGTATAAAGATATACAAAAGTCTTGTCAGAACCCAGATTTACAGAAAGGGGTCCCTCACACAAAAGTATTTCACCAAGCCAAAAAGTAAATTGAACTACTACAAAAAGAGTTATGCAACTATGGCAAGATCCAGTTGTCCCATCAGAATGCCAATATACAAATGAGTTACCAGCCAGCTGGATGTACATACAGTTTTTATATGTGTGCTAAAGTAGATATTGATTGTAAAGATAAAAATTATGCAAATAAGTCACATTTCAAATCTTTAGGTATTGTGATATATATGATACCTGATATGCTTGAAGAGAAATAATGCTAGATAAGTACAGTGACTGTATATTAAGGCATGCGCTAAGTCTGTTGAGGAAGTATATTGATGTTCCTTCTTCACATGGTAATCACATTAAAGACCTCATGGAGACTGGGACCAAATCCACAGTAGTTATCTCATCTGTGGTTCCTGATTTGCATACCCAGTAAAACCTATATGGACATACGGAAAAGAAGCAGATTCCAAGAAATAGGCCACCAGTGAAGAAATGAATTGGACAACCAAATATTATGAGGCAGCAGTGTTCATTTTTGACCAGTTTATGATATTATTATTTTAGAAGACTTTACGAACATAGTATAACATAACATGACACAACATCATATCTCTCAACCATACCAAATTCCTCAGTATTTACCAGTTTTGGCGTCAGAATAATGGGGTGCCATGAATTTCCAAGTGGCCCCTTCAGTTCCTGATTTTTTTTTATAATTTTACGTTATAGCTGATGTTATCATGCATCACCAGCATATCCTGCAACATCATCAATGTGCAAGGCATGCGTGATGACATCAGCTTTGTGAGGCAGTGCCTGACAGCCTGTCAGACTCAGACATTCAGTGGAAGAGTTAAAAAAAATAAAAACAAAGTTCAGTTGTTTACAGCCGCTGCACAGCCTGCCCACAAGTGACTTCAGTTCTTGCACAGCCCCTTTTTGACATGGCACATTACACCATCTCATGGCACTACAGGAACAGCCAAGTGACTTAGTTGATGGAAAAAAAGAAAGACAAGTTGGGATGACAATCTTCACATTGCAACTTCTCCTATCGTGCGAAGTTTGGGTGATTCATATTAACATATTTTCTAATTTTTTTGTGCAATTCTTTACTTCTATATTGTGCTACTTCTTTAAATTATGTCTAATACTAGTTGTTCTAGACAAGTGGGATTAAATGAATGGACTCTAACAGCAGATCCCATTCCATTTAGGCAAAGATGTTTCATACTGTAACAGAATTGTTAAATAAAAAAGCTGCTAGCTGCTAAGGTGTGTAGTGGTACCTCGCTCATTAAGTTGCTACATTGGTTCAGGACTAAAATGAAAAGTCTGGTTGACTAAAATCAGTGAGAAAGGAAGTTGCAGTTTGCACTAAAGTAAATGTGGATGCAGTTTGTGAAAGCGATGTGCCTGCTTTGCAGGAAAAATTAGTATTCTATGGAGAGACCTTCAAACATTTAAGCATTTTGGTGACTGCTTAACACATTATTTCTGAATTGTATAGTGCTATACTTCTTGTGTTAGTTAACTTACTACAATTTTATTATTATATTTTTATTTTATCCTACAGTTGTATCGTGGGGTATATGACTCTAGTTTGCGTTTTTTCACTAACATGGATAAACTACGTGTGATGCATATTTTGCAGGAATATTATTTGCTGCAAAGAAATGTCAATGCAATGATCAGTTGGTCAGCAAAATATCCTCGCAGATTATGTTTAGTTAAAGTTGTACATGTCTAAGCTGAAAACCACTGGTTGGGGGGTATAGTGGCACAATGGTAACTGTGCTTTAACAGTGTGCTTTATATGTTCCTGTATGTATGTTCTACATGTAGTTTCCTGACAACGGCAATTATCTATCTAATAGTAGGGTTGTGTCAGCATTCACGAAAGTGAAAGCAGCATCAGATACCCATCCCATCTTTCTTTTCTTTCTGTTGGTATCGCATTTGAAAGGTCGGTACTGAGTGGATAGTGCCTGATACTCGAGTGTGATGTCATGTGGCTCCTTTAAGGAAGTGATCTCAGCAAAGCAGAGCACTTGTGGCTGTAAATAGAGGCTGCCCCTCTGTGTGGAGCTGGGTACATGTGTTGCCTTCATCCTTCATATTAAGTAAATACAGTGTGTTCATAGGTAGGTACTAGGCTTCGGCCCAAGGGCCTACATAAGCCTAGCCAACAAGGTTCCCTGGCTTACGCCAACCAAGAAGGTTATTTTCCTGTGCCACTGCTAAGCAGAGACACAGAAATGATCTCCAGGGTGTCTTTCCTACTTCCCATCCACTCATCAAGATTTTTCTTGAAGAGTGCTAATGAAGAACTTTGCTTGACACAGATGGGTAGCCTGTTCCAGAGTATGGGATGTCTCTGGGACAGGAATCTATCCCTCCAGCATGTCCTGTTTATTGTGGTGACAAGGTTTAGGACCCTAGAGTGTGTAGCTTGGAGGGATTGGGATTTCTTTTGGTGTAGCATAGGTTCATAGGTTAGTACTAAGCTAACTGCCCTTGCGAGCCATTTTAAGCCTAGCCAATTATCCCTTGTGAGACTCAAACCCTGCACCTTGTGTTTGTAAGGCAAACACCTTAACCATTAGACCACCCTCCCACCATGTCCAACAGCTCTGGGTTTGACATAGCTTTATATGTTATGCAGAGATCACCTCGGAGAAGGCGATATGCTATGGAGTAAAGCTGGAGTTTTTTGAGGCAGTCCGTGTATGGCATTTGTTTTAGGCCAGTAATCCCCTTTGTGAGGTATTTCTGTGGCCTTTCCAGCTGCTGCAGATGTCTTGTGAGGTACATTCCAAAAGGGGCATTGTACTCTATAATGGGTCTAATGAGTGTTGAGTAGAGGGGAACAATGACCTCTTTTTTCCTGGATGCGAACCCTTTTATGATGAGGTCTGCCACTTAGAAGGACTTCCTGGCTACTGTGGTGATGTGACTATCAAAGGAGAGACTACTATCCACCTGGGTTCCAAGGTCTCTTATCACGCATTCGGTGTTAAGTAGATTGCTGCCTATGTGGTAGTTCATGGGTACTGAGTTTTTACCAAAGGGGATGACACTGCACTTTTTGGCACTGAGCTTGAGGCCATGACTCTGACACCAGGCATCTGTCTCAGTGAGGCCCTTCTGAAGGATGTCCACATCATTTGGGGACTTGACTATGGCTCCTAGTTTGCAGTCATCTGCGAACTTCATTAGCCAGAGGCCTTCTGTGTTAGCCTGTACTTCAGAGAAGTAGATACCAAACAGGAGAGGTCTCCGGACAGAACTCTGTGGTACTCTACTTGTCGCTGCTTTGAGGTCAGATTTGGAGTCTGCAACTTTTACAGTGTGGGTTTTGTCAGTGAGCCAGTTGGCAACCCATCTTGTGACATAGGGATTTATACTTAATTTAGTGAGTTTAGCTATAATTCCAGAATGGGGGATGGTGTTGAAAGCCTTGGCAAGGTCAAGATAGGCTGTGTGAACCACCTTACCCTCATCTACAGCTTTGGTGATTGCCTCAAAGAAGTCGGTCAGGTTCAGGAAGCATGATCTGCCTTTCACAAACTCGAACTGGGTGGGATCCAGAGTTTGGAGGTTATCAATGTCTTTGTTCATGAGTTCCACGATGATACGTTTCATGGCCTTGCAGACCAGGCTCATCAGGCTAATAGGTCGATAGTTCCCAGGATCAGTGGTGGCTCCCCCTTTGTGGAGTGGGATAACTGTTGCTGTGCACCATTCAATGGGCACAAAGCCTGATGCGAGGCTATTATTGAATGTGGTGCTTAAGTGGGGAGCCAGTTCATTCTGAAGTTCGTGTAAAACGCAGCCTGGAATGTTGTCCGGTCCCATGGATGCTGTGTTTTTGGCTTTAGAGAGTGCAGCGTTTACCTGTGTAGTTGTGATTACAGGGACTCTGCATTCTTCCTGTATAGATATGGGCCCTTTAGGGGCTGAGAGGGGGTAAAGTTAGCACTGAACCTATCTGCCAGGATGTTGGCAATATCAGTTGGTTCTCTAATTTTCTTGCCTGTGTGCTGTAACTCAGAGCAGATCTAGGTGTTGCCATCGAGATCCTTGACATAGCTATAGAATGCTTTGTGGTTGTCCTTGGAATTAGTGGCGATTTTGTTTTCGTAGCTAGCTTTGGTGTAATAGCTGCAGATGCCGAAACTGCTGGTAGTGCTAACCCGGACTCTGTATGTATGAAACAGGCTGGCTGATGACCATTGGTCCCTGTCTGTGAACATGTCAACTTATTGGTATGCCTTTCTATTTGTTGCTTCAGTGAAGCTAATGACAGCAACAATTGAGAAACTGCTGCTCGCTGGCAAGGCTGTCCAAAGCTGCTGTGGTTGTAGGTCTCTCAACCTGCTAGCACAAAAAAAATGGAAGCTTGCAGCCATACCTCTCAATCTCTCAGATCAAGAAATCTGGACAAAATAAAAACTAATGTTGAGACAAAGGCCCAAAAATAGGGACAGATTTTAAATATTGCTCCTATAGACTCAGATAGTTGCTAGAATAACAGGTTTTGCATTATTATGTATTTTCTGATGGATATTAAGTCTGAAATTCAAATTTCTGCCATTATTTATTATTTAGTGACTTCAATCTTCATGTTGGTATCCCACAATTCCACTGGAGTGTGTGGGGTTGCATGATTATGTATGCAAATTTTATGTTAATCAGCATCCCAAGTTTTGGCCAGTTGTACCTACTTTGCATGGCCCTTTGTCCAGATGTTTGATGTTTCCAGGTTGAGAGGTATGCACATGTCACACCAGAAAAATACTATTTGTCTAGCTAATATGTCCTAGTTGTGCAGCTAGCACCATTTAGCCCCCCTGCTGTGTCCCTGCATTCTTGAAGAACGCTGTAGTTCTATACTCTACTGCAGCCTTTGAGTACCCTGTTCTATCTGTTTCCTACTCTTTTTATGATAAACGTGCTTTCTAGTGTCTAAACTGAACTTTATGCCTCGGTCTGGTAATCATGCATCCTGCTTTTTCCTGCCTCATCTGTCTTTTTTGTTATGCTGTATCCTATCACAACATCCTCTGTGTTCTTGTGAACTCATATCATTCCCTTACATGAGACTTTATTTAGCTCACCCTTACCTCTCACCATGCCTTTTGTCCTGTAGTCACTTAATTACCTTGGTAGCCTTTTTTCTGTACCAAGTTTTTCCAGCCTTATCATATTCTGTCTCTCTATGATCCAGAAATGAATGCACCAACTGCAGCTGTGATCCAACCAGAGAGCTGTAAAGGAGTAATATAACCTCTGTGCTCAGGGAGCCTATTCTTTTAAGGGTGTAGCCGAGCATTTTAATGATCCTGGTTTCAGCTTTCTCAGTTCAGACATGATAGGCCATTTTTGCAATTATTATAACTCCATTTTTTTTCCTTTTCTGCTGGCTCTTTGTGTTTGTTTATTTACTAATTTGTTCATTTGTTTGTTACTTTCTTTCTTTAGTTTCTTGACCAAGTTAGTGACACAGCCTATGCAGTATTTTTAGGGAAGTTTTGAGGTGGTATTTTTACAGAATGGGGGGCATTTTGCCAGGACACCAGGAAAATTCCACATAAGTACTTTAAAATATTTAACATTCACCTAAGGTACAACCAGCTCAGGCCAATGGAGCATGAGTTATATGTTACATTAACAGCTCATTCTTCTTTGGGGTTACTTGAGACAAAGTACTTTGCACTTCCTTGCATTGATCCTCAGTTACACTTCTCATCCCATTTTGCATTCTCTGTTTGAAGGCTTTCTCTCCCATTCTCCACTGTTCCTCACATTTTAGTGTCCTCCATAAATAGGTTAATCCTTTTCTCAACGGTTCTCAAGATGTCTGACATACAGATGACAAGCAACACTAGTCCCAGGACTGACCTCTGTGGAACTGCACTCATCGACTTCCTTTCCTTTGATAAGGATCTACTCAGCATTATTTATTTATTTTTGTTTGGTAACCAGGTGGCTGGGCAGTCCTTGTATAATTTTCAGCCATTACCCAGGTGCTAGACACAGTTACAGACTTGCAGCCAATAGTGAAGATGAAGACATTTGTAAGTTCACATTTATATACCGTCAAGCAATAGTATTTATGTTGTCATAATACAAGAATGAATTCATAAGGAAGTTGCAAAGATGAGCTAATACAGCAGACATTTAATAAATTTCACTTTTTACATATTAACTCATTCGCTCCAATAGAGCTCAGGAAGTTTGCACTGTAACTTCCAATGGGTGGAGCTTAAGGCTTTTTTTGACAGAATCAAATTATGTCTTCACATTTCAAACAAATGTTGATATCTCTGGAACCACATTGGTTATGAAAGAAGTATAAATGGTAAACTCTTCAGCAAAAATTATTTTTATAGTGGTAATATTTTTTAGGTTCTAGGTCTTAAACCAAATTTTATAAGTCACAGTAAATATTATGTTTGTAATATTTTGTAAACAACTAGAAATATCACAGCAACCACACAAGTTAACATATACTGTCAGTATTTTATTCATCTAGCTGAGAGCTTTCATATGAGGCTAAGGAGTTCTGTCTATGGTACTTGATTACTGAGATATTTAGAAAAATGTGAAAATTATATCTACATAAATTCTATTATAAAAACAACAGTTAATATTATCACTTTACCTTTACTAGACAGAGGTCAAATATTAATGCAGTTGTGTTTGCCATTGTGTAAGCTTTAAATTAAATATTTTAAAATCTTGTACATGGCATGGTTTTGGTATTATTGATGCAAATATGAACAGGCAATATTTGATGTCCAGAGGGGTAACAGTAGGGGGTAACTGCAGATGCACCTGGAGGAGTCATTAAGATGTCATGAGTTAAAATCGATTGTGACAGTTCAGAAAAAAATCCTACCTTTTGCCCATTTATTTAACTTCTGTCCTTAGGGTTGCCACCTTTTAAGTGGGCCAAAGTGGGACATGGGGGTGTGGTCAGTATGCCACTGGCCACACCCTCTATCATGACATCACCATGGGAATAGTGAAGGAGATATAGTTATGGGTACAACAGCTGGCTGGCTGCTGGAGTGGCTAGCTGGCTGCTGCAGTGGCTAGCTGGCTGGCTGACTGCCGGAGTGGCTAGGGTCTGGCTGCTGAAGTGGTTAGCTTGCTGGCTACCTGCTAGAATGGCTAGTTGGCTGGCTGACTGCTGGAGTGGCTAGTTTGTTGGTGGGAGGCTGGCTGGCTGCTGGACTGGCTCACTGGCTACTGGAGTGGCTAGCTGAGTGCTGGGAGGCTGGCCAGCTGGCTGGTTGGCTGCTGGAGTGGTTAGCTGGATGGCTGACTGCTGGAGTGGCTAGGTGGATGGATGAATGGCTGGACTGATGGATTAATAGCTGGATGGTTGGCTGGCTTGCTGGATGAATGACTGGCTGGATAACTGGATGGATGGATGGATGGATGGATGGATGGATGGATGGATGGATGGATGGATGGATGGATGGATGGCTGGCTTTCTGGATGAATGGATGGCTGGATTGCTGCCTTGCTGGCTGGATAACTTGCAGGATGGAGGAATGAATGGATGGCTGGCTGGATGAATAAATGGATGCCTGGTTGTTTGGATGGCTGGATTGCTGGATGGCTGGCTGGATAACTGGCTGGATGGAGGAATGAATGGATGGCTGGCTGGATGAATGGCTGTCTGGCTTGCTGGATGAATGGCTGGATAACTGGCTGAATGGATGAATGAATGAATGGATGGCTGCCTTGGCTGTTAGAAAGAAGAAAAAAATAAATCTCTGTATTTCTTTAGTGGCTGTAGAAGTGCTGAAAACAAGCTGCTCTACAGCCATGATCTTTGTAGGGCTCTTCCTGCCCCAATCCCCACCCCCTTCAGGAATTGCACCCAATTGCTGCATGATTTAAGGCACCCGGAACTAACAGGTAATAACTCTACCCACAGGTCCAGGTTGGTGACGTAACTGAATTGCTGTGGAAAAGCCAGAAGTAATTGTAGCTTTTCCACAGTGATTCAGTGCGATGGAAAACCAGGACTTTTCAAGTCCCACTACTTTGCACAACAGGAACCGGGATGAGGCAGCTCAACCAGTGAGTGTTCCGCTGATAATGACAACCTTATCTGTCCTTGTTGAGGTTCCTGTATTTTGCATATTAGCCTCCTTCCTGTGTGAGAACTAGTCAAAAGACTTTACTGAAGTTAAGTTATGCCATATGCCACATTCCATCATAATCACAGTCATGAAATTGGATCATGGTTGTTTGACATGATTTGTACTCCAGAAACCCATATTCTGTTTATTGTGTGGGATGTCCTTCTTAAGGAAACCAGCAAGTCTTTCTCTCATCATTGTCTGTATGTTGTAGGGTTTATTGAAGTTCGTCATATTGATCACTGCTGCAGTAGCCTTAGGTATATGGGCTATACCCTGGCAAGGATATAAAGCCAACCAGATTTCAATGTTTCAGGGCACCTTCCAGACACTCAAACCTTTACACAGCTAAAATGCCTAAAAAGACAAGTTTGAATGCCAAGCCCTTCAGGGCTTTCCTACCACAGAAGAGAGCACTATTCTGTGAGCTTTTGAGGATCAATAGTCATCTTGTGCTGTTCCATTTCTGGATAGATAAATTTCTTTTGGGGAAAAATCTTCCAATTTAAACAAAATATTGTTTAAATGTACTTTTCTAAATATGAATGTTATTTTTTCTAGGAGTTATTGTTTTAATGGAATTTCTTGAGACTTAACTGTGCTTTTAAATAGGTTCATAGGTGGTTACTGGGCTATTGACCCAAAAGTCTTTATAAGCCTAGCCTTTTGTGCCCAGTATAATACTAGAGAAACCCAATATAAAGGATCTTGCCTAAACTCGAGATATTAGTTAGCAATGACTGAGTGGTATTCGAAAGATGTGTAGAATGGGCATATGCCTTCAATGAAGGTTGGGCGTCCAGCTGGCACCTCGGCACTGTAAAAATCTACTGCCAATCATTAGAGGACCGGAGTTCCGCTGTGGCGACCCCTAACGGGGAGAAGCCGAAAGAAGAACATTGCCCATATCTAGGAGGGTCATAGGTTAAATCTCAGGCAGGAATTTATGGTTACCCATCCAGTCATCCAGGCTACACTTAAACAGGGTCATAGAGGGGCTTTGTTTGATGTGAACTGGTAGCTTATTCCAGAGGAGTGGCAATCTCTGAGAGACATATCTTTCTCTCCAGCAGGTCCTATTTATGTTATAGGCCAGGTTAAGGTCCCTGGAGCAAGTGACCCTTGTCCAGTTTGACTTGCGGATGTGCAGCATTTCCATTAGGTTTGAATCCAAGATTGCTCTGTAGGCCAAACACAAGTCTCCTCTAAGTAGTCTGTATGCTACTGAGTACAGTTACAGTGACTTCAGTCTGTCAGTGTATGACGTGCTGGAGACCCTGAATTTTCTTGGTTAGACATCTCTGAGTCTCTTAAGTTGCCACAGGTGTCTGATAAGGTACATACCAAAGGGAGCATTGTACTCTATTACTGGCTTGATGAGGGTCGAGTACAGGGGTGTTATGACCTCTTTTGCTCTTTAGGCAATGCCTTTGATAATGAGGTGTGCAAAGTAGAATGGCTCCTTACCACAATAAACACATGGTGGTGAAACTTTGGGCTACAGTCAACTTGTGTTCCCAAGTGTCTCACTACTGAGTTGTTACTTAGGGAATTAATATTTATATGATAGCCTGCAGGGATATCATTTTACCAAAGGGGATAGTGATGCATTTTTTAACACTGAGTTTGAGTCCAAGGCTTTGGCACCATTCTTTGGTTTGTGTAAGTCCCTCTTGAAGTATATTGACATTGTTTGGGGATTCAGTGATTGCACCTAATTTTCAGTCATCTGTAAACTTAGCCACAACCCCTCTGTTTTGACCTGAACTACTGAGTATATTCTAAACAATAGGGGACCCAGCACTGATTCCTGTGGAACCCCACTGGTGACAGATCTCTTGCTTGAGGTAAAATCCCCGACTTTGACTGAGTGTGATCTATCTGTGAGCCAGTTAGCATCCCACCTGATGACATAAGGTTTGCTATTCAACTGGGAGAGTTTATCAATGATGCCTGAATGTGAGATTGCGTCAAAGGCCTTGGCTAAGTCAAGGGAGGCTGTATGCACAGATTTGCCTTTGTCTAGGCTCTGGTGACATTTTTGAAGAAGTCCACCAGGTTTAACAGGCATGACCTGCCTTTGACAAGACCAAACTGTGTCAGATCAAGGGTTTGGAGATCACCTGTGCCCTTTATAAGTTCCATGATGATTCAATCCATGGCCTTACAGAAAAGACTGGTAATGCTTATGGGTCTGCAGTTCCCAGGGTCTATTGCTGTACCCCCTTTATGAAGCGGGATGATGGTTGCTGTCTTCCATTTAGCAGGGATACAACCAGTTCTCAGACTGTGGTTGAAGAGAGTACTTAATCCGGTTCAATAGAGGATGTCTTTTTGGACTTTCAGAGAGTATTAATGACTTGCTCTTTGGATATGCAAGGAGGGGAGATGTAGTGGGAATGCTTTGTGGAATGTTTGGAGAGGACAGGGGGTGAAATTTTCACTAAACCTATCAGCTAAATTCACAGGATAGGCATGTGTGATGCCATCCACAGCTAGTTCAGCACACATCTGCATCCTACCTTTTAGGTTATGGATATAGCTGAAGAATGCCTTATGGTTATCCTTAACTATGGTTGCTAAATTTTTTGAGGTTCCCCTTAAAGGATATTACAAGTTGTCTTATTTGTTTGTTCAAGCAGAGGAGGGTGTTCTTCCAGTGCTGGGAACTCTCTTTTTTTATTCTTGGACAGCAACGTATTCCTCTTGTATAACATATTAATGCTAGATGTCCACCAGAGAGGTTTGTGTTTTTCTTGAGGATCTTGTTTTGATCCTATCAGGTACAGCTGTGTTAACACATTTGTATAAGTGTTTGTACAGGGCATTTGTATATACTTTAGCATAGTTGTGAATGCCATCTGTGGGAACAGGAGCTTGGAAATTATTCATGCCATCCCTTAGGAGAGTATAATTAGCTTTGGTGAAATTTGTTTAGCCTGATTTCGCCTAAGAGGGGTTCAGGTGCTATAGTTATTTCAAATGTGACTGATTTGTGATCAGATTTAACCGGTGAGTGTCCTATACTTGTGGTGGCGCAGCAGCTACCCTTGCTGGTGAGGACCAGGTTGGGAATATTTGAGCCCCTTGTGGGATTGCATACTATTTGTTCCAGGGCATTAGTGTTAAAGTCCAGGAAACTCTGTGCAAGTATTTTGGTTCTCATATAAGTTTCCCAGTCAATAGAAGGATAGTTAAAATTGCCCATGACTGGAGTGTTTGTTTGTAATTTGATTGGCTCAAGTTAGTCCAAATAAACAGCATGGGTATCTTACTTTATTGAAGGGAGCCTATAGCTAAGAATGGCTTGGAGGGGTCTTACCCACAGTTAGTTGAACTTGGAGTAACTCCATGGAGTTTTCATGTCTAACCAGTCTAGAGGTGTATTTATCTTTGATGAAGATAGATCCTCATACTCCTTTAGTTCTCACACATTCATTTTAAAGTGTGAAAGGCATTGTAGCCTTGCAAGGCAGGGATACTCTCTGTGGCCCTGAACCAACTTTTCTGTGGCTGAGCAGATGTCAACATCCTCCAGGGAGAGGAGTGCTTCCAGAGAGTGCAGTTTCTGATTTAAACTCCTTGCATTTAGCAACATAACCTTTAATTTATTTATGAGTGATATTTTCACATTGGAGATGTTGTTCTTGAGACCTTGCCAAAAAAAGGCGTTGTGGGGGAGGCAAGTGCCTTAGCCAGTAACCGAAAGCCTAGAGGTGGTAGGTGAAGACCATCTCTGGCAAAGAAATGTGGTCTATCAACCATGTCATCCCAGGTTGACAGGAACTGGATCCCCTTAGAATGATACTAAAAACTAAGCCAGTCATTGAAGTCAGTAATTTCTTTGTTTATATTATGGTATCATCCTAGGTGGGGATAGAATGCTGCTCAAGGCTAGGGACATACCTACCTGGGCACATATTCCTGGGGCTCAATCATTCCTCTCTTCATATAGTCCACTGAGGTGCATGTGAAGTCATTCACACCAGCATGAACTGTGATGGAGTCATAATGGTACTTGTTGAGAGACTTGAGTGCATTTGTGATCTTATGGATCCTGGCGCCCAAAAAACAGCTGACAGTAACCTTCTCCTTGTCCAGCCTGGTGAGTGGGACATTTGTGTGTCTCACAATGGAGTCACTTATGACTAAAAAATTTGGTTTTGATGTGCTTTGCCTTAGGGGCTTAATTAGTGAGACACTGGTGCTTGTGTTCTTATGTGTAGTGGCTGCTGTGTATCATGTTTGTGTTTGGAAGGTCTCTGTTGTTTAGGTAGGTTTCTGGTGAGTACCTCCATGTATGATGGTTTATGTGTTGAGTGCATGGTTTGCGTAGGAGGTGTAGTATGTGAGCTGACAACTTGGTCAGTGTTACTGCTCTGTACATGAGAGAGCAAGGATTCCAGGTTCTTAGTATAGATGCATGTCTCACAAATTGTACTTGGGTGATTTAGCAGTAGAGGGTTGTCAGTATACATCTGCCTCAGGATTCCCATGTCAATCAGACTGGTAAGAGAAATGGAGGGTAACTGACAATCCATAATGCTTGGTTAAATCCTGTTTTCACTGTGGAAGAGAAAATGGAGGGGTATGGTATAACTGGGTGCTCTAAACGGGTTCTGTACTAATGGGGTGCTCTATAAAAGGTCTATACTAGTGGGGGTTCACTAAATAGTATGAAACTATTGTAGACTTGGTGGTTTTGGGACTGTTAAAGGGGAAAAAGCACAGCTGAGGTGTTCTCTGAGCAGCTAAGTTCAATTTAAGAACTTCTCTGAAAGATCATGGGTAGCTACTTAGGGAAAATGTATCTACTGAAGTTTTTGCATCTATAACCACCAATGGTTATCCCCACTGCACGGTAGTGTACAGTGTTGCATTCAGGTGCACGATGCTTAAACAGATGAACACAACAGAGCTGTGGCTGGTCACCTAACTCTGTGTAACTGTGTTAAAACAAGCGCAAACCTGCACAAACTTGGAGCTTATGTAGCAACAGTGAGCAAACTGAATTAAATAACTTAACCAATAAAAAAACTCAAAACCGAGCCCTGTGCCAGCAGCTTTCAATCAAATAAGTCCTCACTGCACTCTCCTGACACAAAGGGTGCAGGGGGCCCTCTCCAACAAAAGCTAGCCTGGTTTAGTGCTCAATTTAACAAACAGAACCAGATTCACCAGGTCTGAGTCTAGTCTATGCTGCAGCAGACAAATGTGCAATAAATCAGCAAGAACAGTTTTAAAAAATCATCAATATAGCAAAAATACAGTTTAAAAGTGCAAGATACAGTATAAAAATTGTACTTATGGTTAGCAGAATGCAACAGATTCCTTGGATTGCACAGATGAATACGGCAGAGGCCATGTAACTCATTGGAGCTGTGTTAAAACAGTGGAAGAGCACTATTTTCCTTTCAGTTTAAAAGTTGTTAAAACATTTTAAAACTATTTTGTCTGCAGAAAATATTTATTTTATTTTTGGGGGGGGAGCTAACAAAGTGTATTAAAGTGTTTTTACTGTGCTTTTATTGAGAAAAAGAGAGTTTTAAATATTTAAAATTTTACTAGCTTGTGCTGCTTGTTTTCTCCAAGAAGGTGGTACCATTTTGACTTGACTATGGCACAAACTACTGGTCCCACACTCTGTCCTTCTAGTCACAAAAAGAAAAAGTTAAGCAAACAGCCTTTGCCATCACAGCAGGCTAGCAATTTGCTTCAGCTCCTGGTGGGTGACTCTGCTATGGAGAAAGCTGGTTCATCAGACCACTTATTTTTTACTCCAATTTCTTCTGGTGTAGCACCTACAGCCACTGTTGGCTGGAGGCTAGCCACATACTCTCTGGCTGTTGGGATCCTCCTGGTGGCCAAGGGAGGGTCACTCCTGTTGGCCCTGGGAAAGGGAGACGGGAAGTTTTCCATGTTTAGTAAGAATGTCGTGCCCATCAGTGGGGAAGCTGCTGCTGCCAATAACAACCCTGTTGGCTCCATTCTTCCTGTCAAAATGAAAAAGAAACCTAAATATATATATACTTCTACTCATACTTCCCTGGACAGGAGCAGTTTGTTAGGTCTGGCTCAGGGTCTAAATCAGGATATCCTCCTTATAAGGTGATTTCTGGTAAAAGAAAAAAGTGATGCCTCTTTTCCCGAGGAGACCCACAATTCTGAATCTGGACAGGAAGATGAAGAGCCAGATGCAGATTTTTCTCCTCAGGTATCTTAACTGATTTTCCCTGTGAGGGTTTCTCTTTCTCTGAGACTCTTTCCAAAATATGCCAGTGTTTTCAGTGGGAGAATGCTGAAGTTTCTCATTCCTGCAGAAAATACTATGAGCTGTTACAAATGGAATTTCCAGAACCTTCCTCAATTCCTTCAGTACTGTCAGCATTGGAGGTTGTGTGTGTCACTGTCTGCAATCTTCCTGATAGCCTGCTACCCCTGAAAAGGCAGATAGATTATATGAAATTCCTCAACATTTTAAGTTTTTATATATTTATCCAAAACCTGACCCTTCAGCTATAGCTTTAGTTAATTCTACTGCTGCTAAACACTTTAATTCCAATCCCACTCTTTCTGACAAGGATGGTAAAATAAATTATAAGTATAGGAAAAAAGTCTATGCTTCTGCAACTTTGATTTTCATAATTTTGAATTGTCAGTCACATATGTTAAATTTTATTCTAACTGTGAAAGTATGAGGAATGTTTTAGCTACAGTTTCTTCTTGTGAGGAAAAATCTGCTATAAATGGTTTGGTTTCTTCAATTTCAAAGGTCACTATTGTTTAGTGTGTGTGTGTGTGTGTGTGTGTGTGTGTGTGTGTGTGTGTGTGTGTGTATGACTCTGTTGATACTATTTCCAGAGCTATGGCCACTGGTACTGTTTTGAGGATGTTTGCCAGGCTGTGTTCTCAGAACCTTTCAGAAAATGTGAACAATTACATTTTAAATTCTCCTTTGGATAGAGATTTTTTTTTTGTTCCTATGCTGCAGAGGTTATCAAAAATGTGATGAGAGGGGTAAGCTGATTCAGGGAATCCCTCAGATTTTTTAGCCTTCCTTTTCAAAAATTTCCAAGGGATTCTTTACCCCCTCTCCAATTTTGGCAAGAAACAAAATAAACAGCCTCAGCAAAATGCTGAGAACAGAAGTTTAAGAAGCAACGAGAGAGTTCCAAAAAGAAGACAATAATCCTCCAAAACAAAGGACTGTCTAACAAGTCATAATGATTATTTAAGAGACTATGTCCCCCTTCCCACCCTGGCCAAAAAGAAGACAGGACTCCCCAAAAGACCGTCTAACAACTCAAAGTGACTATTTATAGGACCATGCCCCCCTTCCCACCCTGACAGTCTGTTTTCCCTTCCAGAAAGTCTGAATCCCCATTTCTTGCTTTGGCAACAGGTAGTTTCAGACAAATGGATTTTGAAGATCATTCATCAAGGTTGCAGATAGCAGTGGGAGGAAAATCCTCCCTTTCAGGGAGCAATTCCTCATCCATCACAGCAGATGCCTGTATTTCCCCTGTCCTTCAACATATGTTGTCTCAGGGAGTAATAGAGCCAGTTGCCCTTCCCAGTTTGAGAAAGGGTTTTATTCATGGATGTTATTGGTGTCAGAGAAAGAAAATGTCTGGAGGCCAGTTCTGGATCTTTCTTTTCTAAGCCAATTTGTCATAGTGCCCACTTTCAAAATGCTGTTATTTTACAACCTCTTACCTCTTCCTCCACATTTAAGTTTTCTAGTAATACTGGATTTAAAAGATGCTTATCATCACATCTGCATTCATTCAGATTTATTTTTTTTTTCTTAAGGGTTTGTATGTCTATGTCACATTATTAGTTTTCTCCATTACTCTTTGGACTATTCATTGTACCAAGAGTGTTCTCAAAGTGTCTAGTTCCAGTCATAGCTCATTGCAGGCTGACGAATATCTACTTTTCCATTGTAGATGACTTGTTTAGTTTTACAATGTCTTTTTTAAAGTGTCAGGAATCTTTCTTGGGTGAGAGATCTCGTACACAAGCTGGGATTCCAACAGAACATTAAAAAGTGTTTTTTTATCTATCACACAGCATTGTGTTTCTGGGGTTTCTGTTAGACTCCCAAGTTCAAAGAGCTTTTCTTCCATAGGAAGGGAGTATCTCAGGATTTCTGGTCTCATGGCATCTATGGCTCTCATTATCTCTGGCAAGATTCTACATGAGAATGATAAAATGGTATTTGAAGCCTCTTTGGTCACAGCACCAAAATCCACTATCTTATCAAATCCCAATCCTGGGATTTGTCAGAAGAAAATTATTTGATGAAGACAGCAAGTATCACTAAATCCTAGTGTCTCCCCTACTGCAAAGCAGGCAGTTACCGCAGACACTTTCAGCTTTGGTTGGGAAGCAGTATCAGAAGTGATAAAACTGCAAGGTGTTTGTGACACCAAGGGCAGATGCAAGCACATAAACATAAAAGAGATGCACGCTCTGATCGAGGCACTCAAATCTCTGAATCACCTTTGGTCCCCTGGACCTCTTCAAGTTGTTAGAGAATACTACAATCATGAGGTACATCAACAAGCAAGGGAACCGGGTCTTACCCCCTTTGTAAATTGGCCATGTTATCTTGGGATATAATTTTACAACACAATCTCACTCTACAGGTTCCTACATACCATCACAGCAAAACTGTGTGGCAGACAAATTGAGTAGGACAAAGGCATTCCTTCATGAATGGAAACTTCCTGGGGGGGGGGGGGGGGTTGTCAGAGATTAAACTAATCTGCATAGAGTTCCTGAAGTAGACCTCTTTGCCTCCTCTCTGAACAATAAGCTGGCAGTATTCTGCTGCAGGACTCCATACAAGAAGGCCTGGAAGACAGATGCCTTCTCTTTTCCATGCACAGGAATGTTCCCGTATGCTTTTCTAAAGTTTTCACTGATATCCAGGGTACTTGTGAAGATTCAGAAGGAATCCACAAGATCATTGTGGTGTCTCCCTTCTGGCTCAGGCAACAATGGTTCTCCCTTCTTTTGGAAATGGTCAGTGGCAATTAAAACAAACTTCCTTACAGAATAATAGATCTACTCACACAAGATCAGTGGTGTTTTATACACCCCAACCCAGTCAACTTCAACTGAATGTCTGGATGATAGGGTCTTTGTTCCCTTTAGGCACCTGCTTGTGAAGGATGTGCAATAGGTACTAATGTAGGCAAGAAAGTCTGCTACTAGAAAATCATATATTAGCAAATGGAAAAGGTTTGCTAGTTGGTGCCAACAATATAACTAGCGGCCATTCAGGGCTAGAGTTTATCTGGTTTTACAATATTTGAGTGAGTTACTATCATATGGACTGTTTATTTTGAAATTGTATCAAAGGGTTAATAAAGTTAGAAAGACACACATCTACACAGTTCAGAATGGAGTCCCCTTCAATAAGATTTAATAGTTTGTAGTTTGTATACTGCCTATGCAAGGAATAACCCTTCAGTTATTAGGACAGCCGGAGGGTTTCCACTTTTTGCAGGATTATTTAACCAGGAGCATTGTCACTGAATGCAGTGGGAAGAATGCATGTCCCTAATATTCTAGTCCTTGTTCTAATAAGAAGACAATGAAGTAAGGAATGCTCCCCAAAGAGATAGACACATATGCAAGATAGGAGAAAATATGATGTTATTGTGATGAATTATTCTGTTAAAAGACAAATGTTTCCCAGACAATCACATTTTCGGTTCCTTAGCAGGCTGAAGATAGTCGTAGACTTTATTAAGATGCTTTCATATGTATTTTGTTGTTTGTTTATTTATGTAGGAGAAGTAAGAAATATAGACTGAACCAGAAATTAACCATATCCTCCCAAATGGACTTCATACAGGGCCATGACTGTCAATGCCATTGCGACTCGTAATAATTTGGCAGTGAGATGCCATTGACCAATAATAGGACATAACGTCCTCCCACCCTTTCATCAAGGACTCTGGCTCTTTAAACTGCTAGATGGACAAATAGCAGGATGGAGTGGAATTTCTAGTTTTAAGTGTGTGTTTTTGTTTTTGCCAGATTATGCTGGTGCTATAAAAACGGTCTCAAGCTTAACAGTTTTATTGTATAAACTGTCTAGATTCATGTAAAAAATATGGAATTGAAATGTAGAGAACAACAGCTTCCACATTGCATTTGTTTCACCAGCCATTGAAAACATAATAGAGACATTTGGGAGGGCTCTTTGAAGTCAATTTCGCAGAGTTGTCAAGAAGTCTGATGAGCAAGGGGGCGATTAGTGTAAAATTTTAACTGTGAAGGTTCACCAGGATCTGAAGTGTGTATAATTGTTTAGTTGTTACTGTATTGACTTATGCTGGTTGTGTCAGACAGGAATGGAGTGAGGTTAAGATTTAGCTTGTAAGGTCAGCATTCATACCTCTCAACTGTCCAGATTTTCACAGAATGTCCATATTTTTGATTCATATTTTGGTCTGTTCCTCATAAAATATTTGGTTTTCTGAATTTTTGTGGCAAATCAATGAGGAATAAATTAACTATATAATGACAGGCAATTGAGTTTCTGACTTCATATACTTCAGAAAATGCACGGTAACACAAGACCTTTAATTCTAGCAACTTTCTAAGTTTATAAGAACAATATTTAAAATTTGTCCCTATTTTGGGGGCTTTGTCCCCCATTATTTTTGGCTTTATCCAGATTTTTTGTGCTAAGAGGTTGAGAGCTATGGTCAGCAACAGAGAGTCTGATAAAGGTACTGGGGAAAATTATTTGACTGGGATAGTTAGTAAAAGGAATGACGTTAAAGGTCGTTTTGTTGTGATTAATAATATAGATTTCAATGAACACGGGAAAAAGTGGTTCCCTAACCAGTAGGCATGAAGTGAAAGAAGGCAGAGGGGCCAAGAAAATGATGACTGTGATTAGAAAATAATGCATGCAAGGAGTCAATAAACCTACAGAAAGCTATTAGCTTGATGAATGACAGGGGAGGGTGATTAGGTTGAGAAAAATGCTGACTACAAGTTTGGTGAAGAAATGTCAGTCGGGACTGACAAAGTATATGCTTCATAGGATTATAGGAGATTACTAGGCTATTGACCTGGAGGTTATTTTAAGCCTAGCCATTTCAACCCAGTGTGATACCGTAGAGGTACTAGCCAACACCCAAGACTGCATTTAGCGATGACTGCCCATGTCCAGGAGGGTTGTGGGCGCTATCCATAAAAAACAGTCCACTTGTATCAAGATTATGTCACCCCAGATGGGACTCAAACCCACAGTCCCTGGCTTAGGAGGCCAATGCCTTATCCATTACATTACTGGGGCCTTAAAAGTCAACTTCTAAGTACAATCTTATCTAGAGTTAAGTGCGGAATAAATAAGATTGTACTTAGGAGTTGACTATTGAGAATCCTGGGTAGCACAGTGGTGCAATGAGTATAGTTGCTGCCCACAGCAGTAGGTTCTCTGATTTTATTCTCAGGTGGGCCACTTTCTGTGTGGAGTTTGCATGTCCTCCCTTCATTTGTATGGATTTTTTCTGGGTACTCTGGTTTCATCCCAAGATATGTAGTAGATGGATTGGCAAATCTCAATTGTTCCTAAGTGTGTGTGTGTGTGTGTGTGTGTGTGTGTGTGTGTGTGTGTGTGTGTGTGTGTGTGTGTGTGTGTGTTATGGAAAAAAGACTTGAAAATGTACTTCAGCTCTCTATTTGCTTAGTAAACTTCAGAGATGTCAGCTGCATTGATTCCTGGGTCCACCATAGGAATCAGAGCCACATCATGAACATGGATGGCTGAATGGATCAAGAATCTTATGGCAGGTCAGGGAGAGTAAAATACAAAGTACAGTAAACAGAATAGATACATTTGTTAGAGGACAGGAAAAGCAAATAACCTTTTGGGCTGGACAGTAATACATTTTGGGAACAAAAAAGTTGAATGAAAATTGCAATGCAATGCTTTTAATTATTTTTGTTATTACACTGGTGTCATTACTTCCTGCTGCTTTTACTGTATTGTCTTCTTAAATGCACATATATATGATTAAATAGCTGCATTCTTTCTCATTTTCTTCCCTGAAATTCGGTAAAAATCAATTTCAACCCAGTGGACAGTTTGGTAATCACAACACAAAACAGATAATCCAATAAGCCAACAACTAAACAAATAAAGGTAGTCTTTCAACAGTTTTTCATGCACATAATTAAGCATGGTCTTCTATGCAATGAACAACACAGTTTCTGTAACCTTTTAGCACTGAATGAAAACCAAAATATATGTGTCCTGTTTACTGACATAACAAGAGCCTTTGAAACCGTGAACCAGTCACTACTGCTCAACAAACTCTCAGAACTTAACTTTGGAAAAAATAATATTTAATATTTTAAATGCTGTCTAGAAAACAGAACTTTACAGATCTTTGTCAATAATTGCCTTTGCGACATTAGAACATCAATGTCCCTTAAGGATCTGTCGCAGGCCCTCTGCTCTTTACACTTCTGTTTAACACATGACTTGTCAAATCTCATTGTTGTTGTATATGCAGATGACCTGCAATTCCTCAGCTCTAGTCCTATAGCTACTGAACTTCAACAAAAACTACACCTTTACTTCTCCAAACTGTGTGACTGTTTCCACAATAATAAGCTCCGTGTTAATCAAAATAAATCCAGTGTCATGGTGTTTACCCATTCACAAAATTTCAGGATCCCCCCAGTGGTTTTAAAAGATGACAAGGGTAAGCTCTTCCCTAATATTATTGAGTAAATATATCTTGGCATCACCTTAGAAACTGCCTTATCTTTTCCACATACATACAACGTAGTCAAAAGAATATTTCCCCAACTAAAATTACGTTATAAGATCAACCAGCTTCTCTTCCCCTATGCACATCATGCACTTGGCAGAGCCATCTTCACCCCTAAACTTGAATAAGGACTGCCAATACCAACAATCCACTCCTCTTCCTCCAACAGTGAATGGCTGAATATAAAATATTTAGAGTTTGTCCTACTTGTCAATGCCTGGGTACACCACTGTGACCTCTTGAAAGTCTTCAGTGCGGTGGGTTCCCTGTAAATGGTTGAGCACTCTATATCCCTGGAAAGGCATTATTTCTACAATAGCACACACCCTGGATGGCATAATTACACTTAGAGAATGGGCTATCTACAAAATTATTTTTGTATTTGTTTTGTTTTTATATTATATACATATTTTTATATATTGTGATATAAATAATTCCTTTGCTAATGAATCAATCTTGCTTCAGTACTGGAAGAAATATTTTACATCATGAGCAGCATTTCAGTTAACACTTGCCAGAGCTGGTTCTTTCAGATAGCTTCATTGCTGACAAGATTATCTGGACAATATCCGAGATTATCACAGGCCATGTATTCAGCAGCTGAGAACAGGTATTCAGGGAGGAGAAGCAGGCTTATTATATACAGTTTCCTCAGGCAAACATTGGCATTAATAGGCAGGTGTTCAATAACAACATGTATAATCTTCCAGCAGAAAAGTGGAGGTTTTGTTTACTTAGGAAAATAAAAGCAGGTGAGCTGTTTGACAGTAGGTGGATGTGGTTGGGTGGGGTGGTGGAACCTGAAGCATGATAGTGAGAACTCTAATGGAAAAGACAGTTCATAAATTGTGGAGAAATATATCTCTTAGTGAGCTGTGTGTATTTGAAAAGAAGACTACACCTGCAGGGGGTTAGTCCCTTTGATACTGTCTCCACATGGAAAAGTGGACCAGCATAGGCAGGCAAAGCTAGAGGTCTGATTTAGGCGAGCAGGTGAGACATGGTCCAGGGATAAATAGGACAGCACAGGTCACATCTACATGGAAGCAGTTTGCTGTGAGATTCTGACTGTGACAGAAGGACTAGAAATGGAAACCAGTTGTTGTGTCTTTTGGCTTTTCCTGGTTAGGGGTCGCCACAGCGGAACTCCGGTCCGCTAATGATTGGCAGTAGATTTTTACGTGCCGAGTTGCCAGCCCTGACACACAACCTTCAATGAAGGTATGCCCATTCATGCATGTCTCCACACAGACGACGCTCTAGCTGAGAATCGAACAGGACAACATCTTACTGTGAGGCGACAACGCTACCGCAGCACCACCACCGCAGTAGCGCTCAAAATTCCCTCTACCAGTGAATAGCTTTTTGTGCAGAGTTGGACAAGCAATAAGTAGAAATAAGGACTGCTGGTATCATTCACAATCCTGTACATTATTGGGTTATGACTATTATATAAAGAACTCACTAAGATTGTTCAGTCTCAACAGTAAAGGTGTGGGGGGGGGGTTATATTCACTACCAGGGATTTCACTGTATGAAACAAGTATAAGGCAAGACAGAAGGAGCTTGTGGAAGGCTCAGTCCCGGAAGAAAAAAAAAATCAAAGTCAATGTGAAAAAAAGATAGTGCAGCTGTTCATTATGCAAAACTGAAGTCTCTTTATGTTTGGAAGTGCCCTGCCCTTTGCATATAGATCAGGGCCCTGCCATTTGTGTAAAGGAAAGAAGGGTTTCTCAGCTAACATACAGCGTAAAAAGGTACTACATGCAAACAGACCAAGGGCAAAAGTCAAAGATGGCTCTAGTACTTTGGGCTGCCACAGGAATAGCTAGAAGGAACCTTCCTAAGCTAAGCACCTGAGCTTGATAACTTATCCTTGATTACAGATGCAGTAGTACTGAGGAGTTGTTTTCTGTATAATACAAATGCACAAACAAACTCAAAAACATGCATATGGAGAGAGTGTTTGCATGGGTAATGTTAAGCTGTTATTTAGTTGTCAAGGGTTTATCTGCAATCATACATTCATTTGCTTTTTGTCTTTGTCATCTGTGTAAAATATATTTTTGTTTAAGCTGTTTCATTGCATTTTTTTTAAATGTTATTAAAATGTGTTGCTGTTGCATACTTTATACAAATTCCCCACACCTCTGCGAGTTCAAACATGATGCAGAAACAACTTGCTTAGTTTAATTCCTGATGTTAAACTCCCTGTTCACTATTTTCCATATGTAATCACTATTAGTGTGATTACTAACAGTGCACCAGCAGTGATTTTCCTTCTGCCTAAGATTTTTTAATTTCTTCATATTTGTATGACTATAGTGTTGAAATATATAATTTTCTTTGGGGGGAGGCTTAATCTTCTGCTAAAAGCACTATTAATTTTTATTTATTATCAGGTTGAGTTCCTGACCAGAGACTGGAGGCCTTGTTGGGTTGAAAACTGACTATTTATAGGTGAAGCTTTTATGGCTACCCTACATATGCTGGAGATGAAATTGCTCAAGTCTCGTGGCATGTGGAAAAAATAGATGAACAGCGTAATGTGGACTGCTGTTTCCCATATGAAACCATTGTTGGTGTGGTTTCTAAGTGTGCGCCAGCAATGATCCACTTTTTTAGGGAGATCCCCCCTTCTACGAGTTGGTGTGACCATGGGTTAGGGTGTGTGTGGGGGCCTTGCCCCCACATTGGGTGGGGGGGGGGGAGTAAAAAATGAATTTTTCACCATTTTGAATTTCAGGCATTTTTTTTTGTCCTTTCAGAATATCGACTTTCAGGACTCTGGCGTTTCATAGCAGAGCCAGCCTTTATACAGTACAGTTTTGGACTAATCTCATTGTGCATTGAGAGCATGGCCTAGAGTCGGGCAGCAACCTATTCACTGCATACCCATCATGCACAGTATCAGTTTCTGCAAGTTTGCAGAATTTTCCCTTTTTACCAAAATGTTTTTTTGAAATGTTAACTTCTCACTCAAATATTTTCTTCTGTTTTGTAAAGCTCTTGCCTTTTGCAGAATGTCAGACTAATGTGAGCCTCCTCCTTTGTCAGGTTTCATTATTTTAGTGTTTTTATATAATGTTTTATTTTAAAATTACATTAATGATTTTTGACAGACGTTGCCTCCCTAACCATTTTTCCCTGAATAAGAAGCACCAAGCTTCTCTCCACCCCATCCAATTCACAGCATTTCCTTTCAGTTCTGTTTTTTATTCCTTCTGCTTTCTCATTGTGGTGTTTAACTTATTAAATATGGCCATTACTAACTGCAACCGGTGAAGATAGTTTAGAGCCATGCACCTGTACATGTTTTGGTTTGCATATGTAAAATGTTGCTGTGTTTGAGGTAGTTCCTCGGGTGCTCTTTTGTGTGTCACAAGCTTCATAAGTCTGCTAGGCAATCGGCATGTAAATTGTGAGAAGTGATGAGTAAAAATAGAAGAGCACTCAGGGAAGAAATGTACATTACTGTCTAACAAAGTTTGATTTGGTTCTCATGAAAACCAGTTACATATAAAGTTTGTTATAACTCACTTTTATGTATGAAGGTTTTGAATTTACACATATTCTGGGTAGATGTCAGTCTGTTGCTCATATATGAAGAGCTTGAGAATCTGAGACTATGTGCTGACCACATTTCTTTCATGATAACTACCCAGACACCATCAATGTGAGCCCTCTAATGAAGACTAAAAGCGTTTGTTTAATCTATTTCTGAGAAAATTCAAGAAAAATTATTCAAGCCATTCTATTTGCAGCAAACCATAACTCATATTCTGAAATGCTGAATTGGACTATTTTGTAAGGTAGGAACAGACATCTCCTGGAACATATGCTGGAGATTTGCACTCAAGCAGATAGGGGGGCATATCTTGATCAAAGACATTATTACCTTATACTTTATTCTTTTTGGCAGGATTCCTTGCAAATTAGAATATGTCCTGACTGTAATTAATGGTAAATACATGTGCATCCAAGCATACCAGATATATCCCCTGTAGTCTGTTTGGCTGTTTGGCATTCAAATATATTGAAATGGTAGAAGTCATAATTTTGGTATGTGGTTCAGAAAAAGTTGTCTGTGCTTAGCACAGTACTTGGATTGTCATTTGTTGCACAGGCCATCCAGCTTTGACTGTACACTAGGTTGTTGATGGGGGGGGGTGGAGGACAGGGATGCCTACAATATTCAGTAGTGACTCCTTTTCCCTTGTATGAGAGAAGAGTGGGTGAGAACAGCTGAGGCTGCATTCAGTCAACATAAGACCCTTGGAAAAGGTGAAAGAAACAAATTACATATAGAATGATGTTTCTGCCAGTAACATATACATGGCATGCACACATTTAGCTCCTAAACATTTATCCCAGAATGGGATATTTTCTGAAGAGGACTATGAATCCTCACAACCTGAGCTCTCACCACCAAAACAAATTCTAATTTGCATGGGACTGCATGGGAAATGGAATTTCCAAATGAAATTGTCCATGTGTCTGTAGTTCCATTTTGGCCATTTTGTCTGATCATACTTTCGTACCTGGAACAGCATGTGAAAAGCAAGCAGATTTTGGCCATTGCTACTTATTTCAGTTCCCCAGTACAACACATCATCCCTCTGACACACTTAATCAGCCAATGGAGTTGCTCACTAGCCACGACTAAGAGGGGACAGATAAGCCAGGGCATCTGCTGAGGCCTCTTAGTTCTGCTGCAAAACAAGGGTACTCCCTGGTGAAGAAGTCAAAGAAAGAAGGACATCACTGAACATGCACCAGAAAAGAAGGGATAAATAAAACACACAACCATGGCTGAAGTTGCTTCATAACTAAACTGCAATATGTTTACAAAGTAAAAATAATAAACATGAACATACAGAAATGTACAGAAAGCCCTACCTTTATTAAAATGAGTCTTAGAAAATTAGGACAAATGATGCCCTTCCCTCCTTAAAAGAGATAAAAGAAGTGTCTTCAAGTTAGAAAGAAATGATCCTAAAAGATCATAGGCTGTGTATTTTTCTTTGACATCATCAATTCCCTTTTTTCCTCATTTTTTACATGGGGTCTGGGTGTTGTGTCAACTGTCTCCATCTCTTTCTGTTTGATGCTACTCTACTACCTTCTTTGACAGGCATGCCTGACTCTTGCAGGTCTTCGTGCACAGAATTGTTACATCTTTTTACTGGATGCCCTTGTTTTATCTTACCATCTTCCTGTTTGTCCCAAATCTTCTTCACCATGTTGTCGTCTTCTTTCCTGAATGTGCTCTAACATCAGTAACCTTTTTTCTTTCACCTTCTCTGCAATTGGAACTGCATGGGCTTCTACTCTGATGTCCTCATTTCATCATCTGTGCCACAGTGTGCATCGTACTACCCATCACCTCTAACTTCCTCCACTGCCAGGTCTTGACTGCTCAGGTTTCTGTACCATACAGTAATACTGGCCAAATCACTGTTTTGTACACCTTATGTTTCAGCTTCTTTGGCACATTGTGCCAGTTGACTACAGTCCCTCTGATTCTAGCTTTAACATTTTTATTCAGACTTCCCTGCTCTTCAACCACTCCTCCCAGATTCCTGAGACTGTTAACCTGCTCCACTATTTTTCCTTTTGTCTCATTTCTTAGCTTATTCTGATTTCCTCATTTGCTGGCATTACAGCTGTCTTATCTTTAACTCAGTTTTTCATCTCTGGTCCCCTTCAGCTTTGCATTCCATTCCCTTATCATTTGCTGAAGTTCGTATTCACAGTCTGCCTGTAATGCCACACCATCTGCCTACAGCAGCTCTGTTGATCTTTCCCCTTTGACCTGTTTACTAATGTAGTCCATCACAACTAAAAACAACAGTGGGCTCTGAACTGATCCGTGATGCATACCAACTCCCACTGGGAACCCCTATCTGAGCCTCAACACTGCTCTTATTTGTATCACTGGTTCCTACTAATTCTACCAATGTTTTTGAAACTTCTAACCATCTTAGAACTACCCAAATCAGCTTTCTATGGACCTTGTCATATGCTTTCTCCAAGTCTAGGAGTGCCCATTTGGTCTCTTTCCACAACTCTAACCTTTTCTACGCTATCTGTCTCACTTTATACATTGGGTCAGTAGTATTGCATCCTGATCTGAATCTGAACTGCTCATCTCCCATCTTACTTTCCACTACTTTGTATATTCATTTAACAGTCACCTTCATCAGAACTTTCATGCTGTGTGACAGGACATTGATATTATTCTGTCAGGTCTATATTAGTTCGCCAAAGTCTAACTGCAGCGAACACCTGTTCAGCAACTGCATTTTAATGAAAATCATTTCAGCGATTCACCAAATCTACCAAGGGCAAGTAAATGCTTTCCCTGCAACATAACAGACTGACACATAACTAAATGGAACCCACCCAAATGGGGGGATGTGCCCCCCACCCCCCTAACTATATATACCAACTCCGAGATCGCACTACAGTGGAGAAAAGGGCAAAGTTGAGTAGTTAGCCAACTACTTCTTTGGCCTTGGAAAATTCAGCGAATTGCTGACACAATTTTCGTTGAAATGCGGTCGCTGAATGGGTGTTCGCTGAAGTTAGACTTCGACAAACTAAGATAGACCCATTCTGCCCACAGTTGTGAATATCCCCTTTGTTCTTGCACCCTGACTCTAGAATACATATTCTCCAGCCATCTGGAATACACCTTTCTTTCCATTCTGCTATGAGTAGCCTCTGCAGCCATTTCTTCCCTAACTCACCCAGCATCTTGCATTTTTCTTTTTATAACCAGGATTATTTCATAACTTGTGCCATGCATTCTTGAACTTGACAGAATTTGCCCCCACCGGCTGTACTTCCAAGGGTTTATCCATTTACCCCTCACTTTTAGATTCAGGTCATTTTTCTGTGTTGCTAAACAGTTTTTATTTTCAACGCAGCTTTATTGAACTCAAAAACTTTCAAACAAAACATTTCCAGAATGACCACGAACATCATATCATATTCACTTTTTTCACAGACTCTTAATGTTTTCAAACTATAAAGATTTTGTAACCAATAAACCTATGTCTTGTTCAGCACTGTTTTATTTTTGTGCCATTTTCAGTTGTCCCCAGCATTCCTTTCTTCCCCATTACTCTAGTCCCCATTGCGAAGGTAATGCTCACACACATTCCATTTAAGGGTCTGCATCTTGTTCTTTCTCCTACCTAACAAGGCTCCCTCCAGCTGCTTTATTTCCTTTATAATACCTAATACCTCTTCCAAGGTCAGTGTGAAACTTGGTTTCCCTTTTCTAGTTATCACTATTTTTGGTTTCCCTACTCCAACTTAGCAGCATGTTGCGAAACATTTTTTTATTTCCAATCCTTCTGTCTTTGAGAATGCTCTTGTCTAAGAGCAACAGAAACAGACTAGATAAGGTTGAAGTACTGAGGAAGTGCATCCTGTTGGGTAATGACAGGATCAAACACATCCAGTCTTACAGACTTTCTCTGTTCACTTGGGTGCTCAGACTTTGGAAGTAAAAGTGAACATAGGGTGTTGACGACTAAACAGAGGCAATGGATAAAGAACACAGAGGAGTGCTTTTCAGGATGGGCATTACAGTATCTGGTATGTACCTAATCCTAACAGAACCTTTGACAAAACTGTCTGGGGCCTTCATCCAGCAAGGAATGCCACAGACCTTTACAATCAGAGTGTAAAAACCCTTCACTATCATCAGCCTAGAAACAAAGATGATATCAGCAATATGATCTCCTATATAGACAGTGAAGCATGTCATTCAGATATAGTTACCAGAGTAATGTCAGTATTGGGGAAAGACCCTAATCTTCTTTTTCTTTCGGCTGTTCCCATTAGGGGTCGCCACAGCGGATCATCTGTTTCCATTTCTTCCTGTTCTCTGCATCTTGCTCTGTCGCACCAACCACCTGCATGTCCTCTCTCACCACATCCATAAACCTTATCTTAGGCCTTCCTCTTTTCCTCTTACCTGGCAGCTTCATCCTTAGCATCCTTTTCCCAATATACCCAGCATCCCTCCTCAGCACATGTCCAAACCAATGCAATCTCGCCTCTCTGGCTTTGTCTCCAAACCGTCCAACCTGGGCTGACCCTCTAATATACTTATTCCTAATCCTGTCTACCCTCATCACACCCAGTGCAAATCTTAACATCTTTAACTCTGCCACATCCAGCTCTGTCTCCTGCCTTTTTGTCAGTGCCACCTTCTCCAACGCATATAACATAGCTGGTCTCACTACCCTCTTGTAGACCTTCCCTTTCACTCTTACTGTTACTCGTCTGTCACAAATCACTCCTGACACTCTTCTCCACCCACTCCATCCTGCCTGTACTCTCTTCTTCACCTCTCTTCCACACTCACCATTACTCTGAACTGTTGATCCCAAGTATTTAAACTCATCCACCTTCGCCACCTCTACTCCCTACATCCTCACCATCTATCCTCACTCTCATTCACACACATAAATTCTTTCTTAGTCCTGCTGATCTTCATTCCTCTTCTCTCTAGAGCATATCAACACCTCTCCAGGGTCTCCTCAACCTGTTCCCTACTCTCACTACAGATCACAATGTCATCTGCAAACATCATAGTCCACGGGTACTCCTGTCTGATCTCGTCTGTCAACCTGTCCATCACCACTGCAAATAAGAAAGGGCTCAGAGCTGACCCTTGATGTAATCCCACCTCCACCTTAAACACATCTGTCACTACCACTGCAGATCTAACCGCTGTCACACTACCCTTGTACATACCCTGTACCACTCTTACATACTTCTCTGCCACTCCCGACTTCCTCATACAATACCACAACTCCTCTCTAGGCACCCTGTCATATGCTTTCTCTAAGTCCACAAAGACACAATGCAACTCCTTCTGACCTTCTCTGTACTTCTCCATCAACACTCTCAGAGCAAACATTGCATCTGTAGTGCTCTTTCCTGGCATGAAACCATACACTAATCATCACCTCCTTTCTTAACCTAGCTTATACTACTCTTTCCCATAATTTCATGCTGTGACTGATCAATTTCAAAATTGAAGGGGAAAGACCCTAATACCTAGAATAAATTGTACTTTTTAAGTCCTGGTACATGGACTGGAGGATCTGCTGGATGGAGTATAATTCTTAACCAAAAATACGCTCCTAGAAAACCATCTCTTTAGCTTCATATAATGTATGAAGTGCTGTGATTATGCTTCAAAATTGGTGAAAAGATGGGGTTGTTAAGCACACTCTGGCATCTGAAATTTGCTTAACAAGCCTTTGTTGAACATCCCCTAAGTGCTCTTAGCACCAGTCTCACAACAAAAATGCTCAATGGTCACAACAGAAGAGCAGTTGGAATCCATTAAGCCCTTCATTTGAATTATATAAAGTACAAATTAAGTGTTTACCAGTTTTGAGTGAACAAAAACATGACTTAGCAGTGTATTTCATCTCACTGTTGTGAAAAACCATACTGAACAACCCATTGCATTCCCAGGCATTCCCTATCACTTAGTTCAAGAATCAGAGACAAACACTCAAAATAAAGGAGATGTTTTAAATGTTAGTCTTATATACTTAGAAATTTGCTAGCATAGCATGTTTTGCATTAGCAAGCTTTTCTAAAGGGTATGAAGTTTGAAATTCATACATATGTCTTTATTTAGTGGTTGCAGTCCACAATACTTAATCATATAGCTACAGATTGTATGAGGAACAAACCAAAATTATGAGAGAAAACCATCAGGTACAGTTGAGAATTATACCCACACATTCACATGCACATACAGTGTTACCGCCACCTGTACAACTGTGTACCTCAGATATTGCTTGAGACTGAGTGATTTAATAAATTCCTAAATAATGGCCCAGAAATATATTTCAGCTCTCTACAGTCAGAACCACACAGTGACTCTCCTATCTGCATTCTTAATTTCTTAGCTCAAGAATCAGAAACAAAGGCCTAAGAATCAGGAATATTTTTCTTATATATTTAGAAGGTTGTTGGAATAACAAGCTTTATATCAGAAAATTTTCTGAAGGATACAATCAGGGACAGCCTTTGGTAAACTGGTGCCCTATATGAAAAGGCTAAATGGCACCAACACATCCTGGCCTACTCACACTATCCAGACTACTCTTCCTAATTTTCTTACAGTTTGTCTTACTCTTCATTTTTACTACAGTTATTCATTCATTCAATATGATCTAAGCATGAATGCACTCTGATAACTATGGTGGAAAAATTTGCATTAAGTCATGGGGGGTTCTAGATTCCCTGAGGTACATTTTAGAGTTTCTTTAAACAAAAATGAAGAAAAAATACCAGAAAAATGTCACTACTAGGAGTTTAATAAATAACAATGTAAGCACTTCCATCTCAATATGTCAGGACTTCTGCAGACAATGAAACAAAATAACTGTAAAACTCCTCATTTAAAATCTTCACAGATATTCATGTGACCAGAAATATCTAATAAATTACAGGGATACTAAAACACATTAATATTCATGAATATGTAAGTTCAGAATTCAGTTACAAAACACTGATCCCCGTCTCTATACAATAAAACTTAAAAACAATGTAACAAGAGTAGTCAATAGTGACGGAAATCGGCTCTTTCAGTAGGGTGGACTTTTGATACAAAATAGTCAGAGAGTTGTGCCTCCACAGACCACATAAACAATTTGCCACACTCCAGTCTATGTTGCTTCATACAAAGTCAGATTAATATTGCCAAAAACATCTGCTTGATCATGAACATTATCATTGTAAAAACAGTAATACCATTTCTCTTACCACACCATTCCTTTCATCTCAACTGTCCACACAAAGTAAGTATTGCCCAGCATATCTAGTTGATCGGTCTGCCAGTATCATTGTAAAATTGGTAAGACAGAACTTCATGTATGAAAAAATAGAGAGATTTTTTTTTTGTATTTTTACTAAGACAGGGACTGGGACACTTACCAAAGCATAGAGTTTCAGGAAGGGGAGCACATGCCCTTCTGTGTACCAGTGCAGCACCACTCCTGGCTTTAGGAGAGATTAAGAGGAACAGTGCTAAATTTGGAGCCACCCTGACAAAGCAGTGACATTTGAGAGGTAAAGTAGCAGTGGTTAGTACGTTACAGCTTTCTAAGCTGTAAAATATTTATCCAGTACTATACTGTTTGTTTTTTTTCTGTCCAAATTTTGTAGTACATATGAGAAGGTAAAGTTCCATGCATTATAAAGCATTAGAATCGGGTCTCAGCAATCATAATTCTGGATGTTATGTGTTCTCAACATGGATGTCAAGATCCACCTTTTTGAGCTTCGGTCTTGAGGTAAATTTCATAACATTTCTGTCTTAAACACATAACATCCTGGTTTTGATTGGAGACCTGATCATAATCCTCTGTATTCAGATCCAAATGCCAGAGTATGCAGCCAGCTAACATCAGCAGAAGTGTAGCAAGGGTGGGACAAACGTGGCATGTGCCCTGGGTGCTAAGTGTTACAGGACGCAATCCTGAAGTGCCATTCCTACATTCGTCTTTCTGTACTAGCATTCAGAAAGCAAGTTGCTTTATGTCTGGGAGGGATCATGTGTGTGTGTGTGTGTGGGGGGGGGGGGGCTATGTGCTTCAGACTACCATGAACAGTCTGTTGGAGCTGCCCCCTTTTTTTTCTCTTCCAATAAAGAGCTGTGCTGGGGAGGGGGAGTGTACTTCAGACTGCCGTTTTTTTTTTGCTCTCATCTTTTTGAACAAGTGGGTGTGGAGATAGTTTAGTGACCTGCCCAGTATGCTAGTTGAGTCAGCTGCAGCTCTGAGCATCACCAATGTTGCTCCTTATTAAGGATACTTGTCTACCATGTCACCTGTGTCCCTAGAGTGATTACCATAAATGTACATTATTTTCTTCCAACTCTGAGAAAAGTAGTTTTGCTACAAATCCTTATTTCCTTACCATGTATTGCAGTTTTTTTTAATATAGCAATAACCCACGGCTGGGTGTGGGTAATGCGGGATTTACCCACGGTTGGCGTGGTTTGGTCCCAAGGGTGAAGCCCGAGGGACCAAACAAAGACAACCGTGGGTAAATCCCGCATTACCCACACCCAGAAGTGGTTATTGCTATTATCTATGACATTATTTAAGAAAAGAAATAATTACTTTTCTTAAATAATGGCATTGTATAATGCCTCTTTGCTGCCCTTCCGCAGCTGTCTGGTATCCGTGGCAGTTCTGATGTACTGCGCATGCCTACGCAGTACATCAGAGCTGTGGCCAAAAGCAACGGAGAAAGCAAGATCTCTGTTGCTTTTTACTGTTTCGCTATGTTAAATGGGTTTAACATAGCGAGACAGTGTTTTAAAAGAGACTTATACTAATGGAAAAAGTCCGGGCGACCGGACCTTTTTCCATTAGTATAAGTCGATTTACAACGTGCACGCTGGCCAATCAGCGTGCACGTTTTGGAATATTAATGGGGGGTCATGGTATAATCTCTCTTTTCTTATCTTCATTTGATTTCTTAGTCACTCCACGCTGAGCATAAATTTTCTTTTGTTGATATTCATTATAAGGATCATTGCTGAAGTAACATTTTTTATATCGAAATTAGACAAGGATGAATGTAAGACCCTTGGAGAGATCCTTTTCAGTAGATGGATGTCTGTAGGATGTCTTGTATTATGGCAGTTATAGGCAGCCAAGTTGTGAAAGAGTACACAACATGCAGGACCCCACTCTTTTTCATACTTGAAGTGTACAATCAATACATCTGACTTTTCTACTACAACTAGTCATTTACTAGGCCTCAGTTTCTGACAGTAATTAAGTTCAAACTTTTCTTCTATTTTTTTTTTCAGGTAGAAGATATATTGCATGTGGCTGTGTATTACTTCTAATGAAATTCCAAGATAAAATAGTCAAAAAGTAGCCTTGCTGACACTGAAGTCATCTGAAGTGTACTTTCTATTTAAGAGAGAATTGTGTTACAGATATACTGGGGACTCACTGAGTTCTTTGTTTTTCTGTTTAGTCAGAAAATGATTGAAGTGATGAAGTTTGTCAATTTCTTTCTCACTGACGGGTTTATATTTTTGATGGCATTAGGAAAGGGCACATTAAGATGTGTAATTATATGTATTTTTATCAACTTTATTTGGGGTATTTAATTAATGTCTGTGTTTGTTATGGTGTGGAAAATGTTTGATACAGTTTAGTGGTTACACTTACGCCCACTGTTGTGTGATCTTCGAGTTAGTATATTTAGAGATGCAGGGATGTTAGGAATGCATGGGTCAGCCCCTCTCCTCCCCCACAAAAAAAAAAACATTGTTTTATATTTTATTTTGCTTATCAATGGGACTGGAGTTGATGTACTTGTTTTAATGCAATGGGTTCAGACATTTACTTTCATTAGCATGACATAAATTCCTGTGACTATCATGCTCTACGTTTAACAGTTTAACAAAAAAAGCTTCAGGTAAGAGAACAAAACATCTACAGTACATGCTTTTTCAGAATATAAGGCATTTAAAGTCTGGCAACTCATTACACTCCACATTCATATGTTCATATTTAACTCTTTCTTCACCATCACACCTTACTCTTGTTCTTTTTTCCTCTGTCAAACAAAGACTGTAGTTAAAACTAAACACTTCATCAAAGAAAAATATTTCATCTTATAAAATAAAAAATAACTATCAACTTTATAGCGGGCATTTTACTGGGGCAGATGTCAATGACCAACTGACCAAGGCCTGTTGCACCAAGTGATATGTCTCTTTTTCCAGTCACTGGAGTTGGAATCATTCATCCCATCTATAGCTAGTAGTCAGTTCAGTGTATCCCATGTTTTCCCTACCACTTTACTACCTCACCAGGGAGGTCTGAGACAGGAAGCAGCACTAGGAAAGACTAATTTCATTCCAGTGATGATTGTATAATTACTAACCTATGACGAAACTGTCTAGACCATGGAAAAAGTAACCTATGCAAGATGATGGTTCTGTCATCCTCATATACGTTTATGACTCCTAGTGCTAGACCTCAAATATGGAAGATGCAGTGCACCTCCACAGTCTTTGGGATGAAAGTCCACAGCCTCTGAAACATACCCTGCCTTTAACACTTTCCTTTGTGAAGGAATTTTAAGGATGAAACAGAAGATCAGCATAGAAAATGTCTGCCTCTTGTTGCTCCAAATTCAGGCTAAAAGCCATATTGTGTTTGGGAAGCCCATTTCTAGGACCCCCAAAGCAAATCTTTTAATTTTCTGCCCAAAAGGGAGTAACACATCAACCTCAAAGAGATATTGGCTATCCACCTGGTCCTAATTAGCTTTTAAGACAGGCCAGAGACCAGACATTCTGAAGACTGGCACAGACAACACAAAAGAGATGTGTTATAATCAACAAACAATGACGTACCTATTCATAGCCTTCTCTGTAGACAAGCCATAATGTTTTGTGGGAATGCAGTGGAAATTAATGTCATTTACATTTCATTTCAGCAAAATAATCTAGCAGGCCCTCAAAACTGAGAAATCTATGCCTCCCGCATGTAGAAACTAGACAAAAATGTCTCATGATAGGAAAAAGATGGGCCAGCCATGAGACTGATGTTTTGCCTACCACCTGATTAACCAGCTTCCTCTGTTTTGTTAGCCCCATAGACAGACATGGTGATCAATGTCTTTTTATACTCTGCAGACAGGATCTTCTGCATGCATTTGTTACAATCCAACTGAGCTATTTCTCAAAGCTGAAGGACAAGATGCAGATCTTAACCTAATAGTGCCTTGCAGGGAAAGACAATCAATGGCCATGCTTCTAACACATATCCCTGTGGCTCAGGCAGTAGTTTTCCCATTCTACAGCAAAGTGTGTGTTTTTAGCACCTTTATTGAATTATCACTTAAGACACAAACATACATCTATTTACAAGAAAACAAACCATGTTACCATGTTCCCATTTACATTTATACAATTATCAGTCTAACATTAGATGAACTGATCAAGTTCTGCTGTCCCTTAAACCTTACTCCTCCTCCAAGACATTATTCTGCATCTATTGTTCCCACAATTTTCAGTTTTTGCTCCTACCCTTTTCTAAATATCCCATTTCAAATTATTTTATCTTTGTACAATATTCACTACTTTAAATACAGCTGGTTTAGACTTTGATTTCAATGTTCTAGTAATTGCTTTTTTTGGCAGCCACCAAAATTAAACTTAACAAGGTCTTACTATGTCTATGAAATTCAGATCCTGTATCCCAACTCAAAAAATAATAATTTCCTTAGTTACATCCATTTGCTCACCCAATATTTCTGACAGAGTACTCTGCAGGGAGTTTTAAAGTCTGGCAACTCATTACACTCCACATACATATGTTCATATTTAATTCTTTCTTCACCATCACACCTCAAACATTTGCCATCTTCCTGTGGAAAAATTATTTGGAGTCTGATTGTGGTATAAAAATACCCATGTAAACACTTCCAAGCAAAAATCTTGACTTTTCTAGACTTTGTTGCATATTTGGGAGTCATACATATGTCTTCCCATTGTTTTGTTTTGAATTACTTATCCAGTCTCTCTTTCCAGTCTTTTCTAACCTCTTTTGATTGATTCCTATTCTTGTCATGTAATATTTTATATTCCCTACTAATTATCCATTTTAACTGCAGTTTTTGTTCTAGATTCAACTAAAAACTCTTCCAGAGTAGGTCTTTCATTTAGGATTCCCCTATCCGTTTCTATTTGCCTATACTCTGATATCAGTCCCTGATAGGGAAAGCAGTCTCTAGCCTTCAGTGCAAATGCTTTCTTGGCCTGCTCAATTCTATTACCTTTCTGTCTCTAGTAATTTGCTCCCTATACCTCGGTACTTTGCCAATTTCCTCCAGTAAATTCCACCCCCTCTTGCATATTCTCTTTACTTCTACCTGCAGTCATCTTTATTGGCAGAGTCTCCTTTCTCAATTTTTGCGTTGACTTAGAATAATTTATGCAACTTTATAAATATAATATTGCATTTGGCTGTTGTTATTCTCCTTAAGGATCTGCATCCAGTGTTCCATTCGCTCCTTATTTCCTCCCACCTCATCATTATCCCTTTCCACTTTGAATTATACATTTGTGCTACATATATGAGCCTTAACTGTGTAGCTCTAAAATATGTCTTCAAATCAGGTAATCCTAAACCACCTTGTTCTATTGGAAGGATCAGCTTATTGTGCTTGACCCTTACCCTCCACCCCTCCCAGAGAAAATCCTTCAAGTCTTTATTAATTACTGTCCACAATTCTCTGGTTGATAAAAAATTGTCTGACCTATGTATAAAACTAAAGGGACAAAAACATTTTCACTGCTTGTATCTTGTTATCCATACCCACAAACAAGAGTTTCCAGTTTCTCAGTTTTTGTATTATCTTTTGTTTAGTCTCTTTCCACATATCCTTAGCTGCCATAACAGAATCCTTTTTAACCCATACTCCTAAATACTTCATTTTATCATGTCCCCATAAATATGGGTATTGCTGAGCCAATTCATATGTGGCTACATAGTTTACCACTATAGCCTTTGTTTTGTCTTCATTAATTTTATATCCTAAAAATACTTGGAAGTTGTCTTAGAATGTTCCACAACACTCAGGTGTCCTTTTCTTGTTTTATTAGTTACAAAATAATATCTTCTGCAAATAAAGCCAGCTTTTCTTGATTATCATACCATTTATATCCTTGAATTTCTGAGTCCCTTGTTTTCTTTGCCAGTGACTCTAAATATAATGCAAACAACAAAGAGGAAAGAGAACACCCCTGTCAGGTTCCCCTGTTCAGACACAACTTATCAAAGTGGAACCCTCCCACTGTAATTTTTGCCAGTGATCCTTCACATATCCTCCTAACTAACCTTATTGTTGTATCAGAAAATGCCCTACTCATAAACGCCCAGATTACTCAGCCGAATGCTTTCTCTGCATCAAGAAACCCAACAACAGTGGTATTTTCTTATATTCTGATTCCCTCTGGATCATCTTTGTTCTATTAATGTTGTCAGATGTTTGTCTCCACTCCATAAAACCACATTGATCCATATCTATCAATTTTGGCAACACCTTTGCCATTCTTTTAGCTATCATAGACATAAACACTTTATAATCATGATTTAAAATTGAAATGGGCCTATGTAAAGTTGGATCTGATGGGTCTTTACCTTCTTTAAGTATTATAGCCAGTGCAGCTTTCTTTCTCACATGATGTTGGTGCTTCACCGCCTTTTAAAATACTGTTACCCCAAACCTCCCAGCTCTTTATCACTTTGTTCAGTCCTAGCTCCAAAACTTCCACTGGAATACCATCTGTTCCTGGAAACTTTCATGCAGATCGATTATACATCAAGTTTTTATCTCATCTCCTCCTGTCTTAACTGTTAATTGTTGAACCTCATCAACCTTAGCAAAATGAAGTCTTCCTTAAATATTTCCATTTATGCTTTTTCTTGATTTCCACATTCCTCTGCTTTATACAAATGTTCATAAATTTTCCAAAATATCTCTAATACTTCTATAGGATCTCTTGTTATGTTTCTTGTTATAAAGTCCTAAGTCATTGTGCTAAAAGTTTTTCTGCTGTGTAGTTATTATAAAAAAAACAGTTGCTTAACAATTTTTCTAAACCCGTGCATATTATCCAGATACTCCCTTATTTTCTCTTTAGCACTCTGCATTTGCTCCTTTTGTTGTTCTGTGAGACACCCCCTATTCTGCAATACTTTAACATTTGTCAGTCCCTCTAAATAATTCTTGTTACTTCTTAACTATCTCTCTGTTTATTTCTACCCTATTTTAAACTCCACTTTTGTTTTATCCCACTTGCTAGCTATAACGTTTGAAGAAATTTCTTTCCTAACAGCTCTTGAATAATTTCCACTATCCATTCCTTAATTCCTTTCTTTTTAGCAGGTTGATGGAAAAGTGCTATTTTCTCTTTTGTGCTTCATTACCCTGCATTTTTATCTTAGTTGCTATTAGTGCATGATCTGAAATAGTTATTGGATGTGCGTTGAAGCTTTCAATTAAATGCACATTCCTGTTCCTGTGAAATATCATTTCTGTCAAGTCTAGCCCAGTTATTACACCTTGGGGAATAATATGTAAATTCTGGAGTCCCTATTACTAAATTCATGTCTTCCATACAAAATATTGTCAAACATATCTTCAGAAATCTATTCTGTTTTGTTACATTTCCCTTCTGGGTCCCTCAGATGTATTCTCACCATTGCAAACAAATCAAGTTGCAGTCTTCACCTATGAGTAATATTCCCTGCTGAAAGCTGATTATTTGCCCTCAAATTTTCTTAAGCTCCATAATAGCAGTTTTACATGAAATATAAATACCTGCCAGTGTAATCCTGCTCGCTTGCCAGTAGCCCTTTACTACTATAAATCTACTATTAGTAGATAGTAAAAAAAAAAAAAAATTCAATATTCTTTCCTCTCAATCTGTACCTGTGAGGCTATTCACATTCCAGAATAATTCCGCAGCAAAGTCTTAATCAGTTAAACAGGAAGGGAGAGTTCTGCAGCCAGACCTCAAATCAATTAACTCAACAGCTTGAAAGAAGCCATAAACTTATAGCAAATCACAATTTTTTCTTTTTTAGAAGTAGCATTTATTTTAAAAGAAGATAAAAAAGCCTCCCACCATAGATCCATGCTATTTAAATTTACTAGATTTTTGCTTTTAGTGCAAATATAAAGGAACTTGTCTATCATCTTGTATAGCACTCTCACTGTCTTCTTGCTCTGCTTTTAAATTGTATTTATCTAGCATATCTGTATAATTGTATATCCATCTGTAGCTTTTTATATTGTTATAAAATAGTTCATGAAGGAGATCCTTCATCTCCGTCATTCAGGACATCCTGTAGCCCCTGCATGGGGCTTGGCCTTTGTAAAGGAGAACCTAACCTGATCCTCTTTTTGAGCGTATCAGTTCACCAAACTTAAGTCATATCTCTTTTCTGAGGTGCAGTCTCCTCAGCCAGAAGGACTTTTGAACTACAGGCCTTAATGTGTAAAAAAAAAAAAAAACTGCATACTATTTTTCACCAGTAAATGACACCGCTCAAGTCCAGTCCCTCATTTTGCCTAAAGTTTTTCTGAAATGTCATTGTGTAAATACATACAGCTGCCTGTCTTCTCTCCTAACTAGGAGAACAAAGGCAAATAATTTTGCATACCTTGGATATATACAAACAATGCATGTACTACAGTAAGATAACTAAATCAGTGAACAGTATGATCAGCTGTCTGTGCCATTTATGAAAAGAAAACAGACCAGTGCATTTACCAGAGATCCTTGCCAGGTGTCTGACAAAGTGCATTATTGTTATAAAACAAATACTACAACATTCTGACTGAGAAGGTTTGAGGTTAAGATTCAGTCCACCAGGTCAGCAGATCTCACTGCAGCCTTCTTAAGCAACATATTCACCCACAGTGCTTGTGACACTAGCTCTTGGTAAAAGAGTATAAATAAAGTACAAGCTGGATGCCTAGTTAAGGTAGAACTCCCCTTTCTTTGTCTGTTTTAAACTATTCACCAGCTGCTGGGAGCTGAAGGTACACAGTTTGGTATCTCCTGTTCATGCAATGAATTCCTACAACATGGAGAATGTAGCAGAGTTGTATGAACATATTCTATACCATTAACAGACATTGTACATTACATTATTATTTATTTTCATTGTATTACAAAGAATTTAACCAATAGGTGTTGGTATGTTTACTTCAGTCTACAAGATTCATAGATTGAGGAATGTTTTACTTTTTGACATTTTTATACCCTTTCATGTTTGCGTGGTTTAAGTTTGATTAATTTAGACTATTTAGGTCTCATAGCCTTCTCCTAAAGCATGTGGTTTATGGGCTTGTTTGCCATTCTCTGAATATAAAAAAGAAGAGAACAGAGCCCTCATTACATTGTCCTTTACAGTCAGCAGACACAATGTGACACAGCATTCATGAACTCCTAGGTATGTTGAGGCTATGAAAAAAGGCCAGGGAATGTTTGTCCACCTACAAGTGGCACGCACACACACACTCACTCACTCACTCACACACACACACACACACACACACACACACACACACACACACACACACACACACAAAATGGGTTACTGGATATTCTGTCATTCTCTGTGATGGGCAGCCTTATGATGACCCAAATCTGATTCTGTAACCAGGGTTGTCAACTTGACTGGTGGCAATCCACACTCTGTACTCATAGTGTGGTTCAGTAACTCAGCCTTATTTCTAAATAAGTGTGTAATATAATGAGACAAAGCCCTTTTTCCAGCAAAGGACCAGACTTAGAATATTTTATTGTGACAAAATTGCACCTTTTAAAATTCAGGAATCCTACAGCACATAGCCAAAGAGATCTTGGAGCATTTGTGCTAGAATGGCCTGGAAGATTACAGACCCAGCACAGTGTAAGCATGCTCTAAGAGAACAGTCTATGAGTGCATTCCAAAGAATGTTGTATCAAGTTAATAAGTGTACTGTCACTTAACGTTTTGTGAGACACAGGTGCTGAGCTGTGCACTGAAGTTACTATTAGCTCAATTTCCTTGGCAACAGAGAGTATTACAAATGCACCATCCACAGCCATGCTTTTTGAGGTACCTGCCACAGCAGAAGAAAAAGGATAATTGCTTTTCTGCTTTTAGCTTAGAAAAGATGAGGGGGAGGGGAGCTGTCGGACCACTTGCTGTGATGAATAAAATTAGTTCTGAAACAGAACTCTGTAGGAGGCAGGCATGCAAGTAAGTGACTTCCAGCCACTCTGTAGACATCTGCAGCTTATACTGGTAACCTTCCAGTGTGTTTCTGGTAGGAGTTTACAAGGTTACTTCCTTCAGCCTATATATACACCTGTAGAACCTTGTACGTGTATAGCCCATAACTGAGTGAGTGAAGAGAGAGATGCATACAAGATGCACACAGACACAAACACATACAAGCACCTGCGTGTGCCCCCCCACACACATACATACACAAAACCCTGTTAATGAATAAATTGTCAAACGCATATTACATATATAAACTGATTTCCATAGAAAACACTGAATTATCAGTCATTTTACAGTTCCTTTATATACACAAAACCAGAGAAAGTATATATGTTTTTATATACAGTGTTTGATTTATATTGCAAATATGCAGTTCTCACTCACGTTGATCTGTACATACTAGCTTATCTCATTAGACTTTGAAAGCAGTAAATACGTGTTAAGTAAATCATGATCTCAAGATTATTGTGATTCAGATATTCTAGAACAAGTTTAAGGTGCTACTTTATTGTATTTGTTTTGGAATATCATCAGAGAAATGACTGCCCAAATAAATAACTGTAAAATAGGTTGTTTGTCTAAGTTCAGGAAGGTTAGATACATAAAACGTTATTGTTATCATATAATTTTTTTTTATCCTGGATTTGTTTCTTTTTTATTATTATCCTGGACCATTTTCAGTCAATAGTCTTCAGTCATAATAGCCAAAACATCAGAGACCTCCCAAACACAAATACATGCACGATTCACATAATAGATCCTCTGCAGAACATAGTACACATAACATATCACACACCAGTGTCTCACCAGTCAAGGCCCTAAGGCATAACAGAAAAACAAACATCTTAGTCATAGGGGACTCAATTGTGAGAGACACAGATGTCCCTTTCATCAAGTTGGTTAAGGAAAAAGTCATGGTCAGCTGTCTGTCAGGTGCCAGGATCCACCACATCCCACACGCACTCAAGTCTCTCAACAACAGGAACTGTTATGACTCCATTGTAGTCCATGTTGGTGTGAATGACTTGAGATGTACTTCACAGGACTACATGAAGAGAGACATGACTGAGCTCTCTGATTCTGAGTCTCAGGCAGGTATGTCCCTAGCCTTAAGCAGCATTTTACCTTCACCTAGGATGATACAATACAAACAAAAAATGATTGACTTCAACAATTGGCTTAGTTTCTGGTGTCATTCAAAGGGGATCCAGTATCTGTCAGCCTGGGATGACATGGTCGACAGACCTCGATGCTTTGCCAGAGATGGCCTTCTTCTGTCACCCCTGGGAATTTCAGTTAGTGGCTAAGGCTTTTGCCACTCAGATAGTGGCTTTTTTAGGGAATGTCACAAGAACAAAATTCCCAGCATAAGAATATCCTCTAAACACAACCTCAAGGTTATGCTGCTAAATGCTAAGAGTCTAAACCAGAAACTGCACTCACTGGAAGCAGTTCTCACCTTAGAAGATGCTGACATTTGTGTAGTCACTGAGACTTGGCTTAAGACTCTGGAGAGCACCCCAGCTATACCAGATTACATTTCCTTCCACACATTCAAACCACAAACTGAAGGCATGAGAAGTAAATGAGGTAGTGTATCAATATTCATTAAAGATAAATACACCTCTAGGTTGGTTAAACAGCACAATTCCCTTGAATTAATTCAGGTGCAACTGACTGTAGGCAAGACCCCTCTTCAGGTCATTGCCAGCTACAGGACACCTTCCATGAATCAGGACATCCACTCAGCCTACTTGGATCTACTTGAGTCAATCAAGATACAATTAAACACCCTGGTTTTGAGTGACTTTAATTACTCATCCTTTGACCGGGTAAATTATATGCGTTCTAACTCACTTGCCCAAAGGTTCCTGGACTTTAACTCCAATACCCCGGACCAGCTGGTTGACACACCCACTTGGGGCTCACACATTCTGGATTTTTGAACCAAATGGAATGTATAGTGCAAACCACAAAAGTAGCTTTGGTACCACCAATGAGCGAAACACTTCCAGTAGACACCACGTAAGCTCTTTAATCCAAAAGTTTAATCCACATAACGCCAAGACATACACCACAAAAAAAGACAAAAACACGGTATATTAGTCTGTCATAGCACCAAAGAACAAGCAAGACACCAAATGCAGTTTAGCGCTTTCAACCATAGAATACTGGTCTTCCTCAGAACTGCAGATGAAAACAATCTACCCGTTTAAAAAAACTTATTGGCGCCAAAAAATGTAACCCTCCTTAAAGACATAACACACACATATAATGCGCATAAGATGCAATAGTAAATAATGTGATATGTAATATATATATTTTATATTTTAAAATTTTAAAACCTGCTTGTTTTGCACTCAAAAACATGAATATATTGAAATTAAAAACATTCTTATTACTAAACAATTAAAAAGTAGTCATGTCGAAGTTATAAAAACACAATAATAATATTAATAAAAATATTACACAGACAATAATATGTATATATTAATATAGTCATAGTAAAAAATGTATTGTGTGAAAATTCATTATCAACCTATCAACATAACAACCTAACCTGTGTAAAATTACTAATGTAATAATTAATATAACATTCTGGATTTTGTGTTCACCAACATGGGGGACCGCTGCACCACCCCAAGTGTGTTGCCATCCCTGGTGAGATCTGATCACAGATTAGAGTCTCTAGAAATAACTATAACACAAGATCCCCCCCAGCAACAACTATAGTAAAAAACTTCTCCAAGACCAATTACAACCTCTTACATGACAGCATAAATAGCTTTATAGCCCCTCCCCCCACTGATGTGACAGACACCTTTGCTGAGTTATACATTAATGCTTTATAGGATCACCTGTACAGTTGTTTTGACTATGCTGTACCTGATAGAACCAAATCAAGATCTTCAAGGAAAAATAAACCTGCTGGGTGGACAGCTGCCATTAATAGGCTATAAAATAGGAGAAAGAAATTGCTGTCTAAAAGTAGGAAGGAATGGTCTCAAAACTGGAAACAGTCCCTCCTCAACTTAAGCAAATAAGACTCCAAGTGAAGTCCTCCAAAGCTAACTAAGAATCCAGTTTAGCTTCCCTAACTAAGGATAACCACAAGGTGTTCTTTAGTTACATCCGTAGCCTCAAAGGTAAGGCCCAGATATGTGATGAGCTTGTAGTTAATGGTACTACATATACAGAACCTGTGGATATAGAAAACCTGCTGCCTGACAGGTTCAGTGAAAACTTCACTCCCCTGTCCCCACCACATATACCCCAAAGCATCTCCAACACCTGTCCCCCATCTAGTATCTCTGAGGAGCAGGTCTTAAGCACCCTCTCCAAGTACAAAAATACAGCCTCTATGGGACCAGGCAACATCTCAGGCTGTGTTCTACATGTGTTAAAATAGCAATTAGCATCACCATTGGGCATGCTTGTCAATCATAGCCTAAGCACTGGCTTCACCGCAGCAGAATGGAAAACAGCTACTGTCATGCCCTTGCACAAACACGGTACATCCATGGACCCCGGGAACTATAGAACCATTAGCCTGACCAGTCGTATCTGCAGGGCCATGGAACAAATCTTCATGGGCCTTATTAACAAAGATAATATCTCCAAACTTTCGACCCCACCCAGTTAGGCTTTGGCAAGGAAGATCATGCCTGTTAAACTTGGTGAACTTCTTCGAGACAGTCACCAAAGCCCTAGACAAGGGCATATCTGTGCATATGGCCTACCTAAACTTAACTAAGACCTTTAGCACAATCTTCCACTCAGGCATCATTGATGCACTCACCAAGCTGAGTATCAACCCATACATTGTCAGGTGGATTGCAAACTGGCTCCCTGATAGAATTCATGCAGTCAAAATAGGGGACTCCACCTCCTCCAGCAGACCCGTAACCAGTGATGTTCCGCAGGGATCGGTTCTGGGACCCCTACTGTTCAGAATCTACTTCTCTGAAGAACACGCTAAAACTGAAGGACTGTGGCTCGGAGCAATCATTGAAACCCCTAGCTATGACAACATCCTGCAAGAAGGACTTACGCTGACTAATGACTGGTGCCGAAGTCATGGTCTTAAACTTAATGCAACAAAATGGATTATCAATCCCATTGGCAAGGGTGATATTCCTGCAAACTACCACCCTAAGTCTGCAGTCAGTGGTGAGAGATCTCGGAACACAGGTCAACAGCAACCTTAACTTTGATCACCATGTCTCCACAGTGGTAAGAAGGGCATTTTATATTGCTGATCTCATAAGTAATGGCACTGCCTCCAGAAGAAAAGAGGTTATAACCCCCTGTTTTCTTCCCTTATCAGGCCAATAATAGAGTATAATCCTCCCTTTGGTATGTTCCTTTCCAAACACCTGCAGCAATTGGAGAGGCCACACAAGTTCCTTACAAAGAAAATTCAGGGTCTTCAAGATCTGTCTTATGCGGACAGACTGAAATCATAGTCACTTTACCCTGTGTCATACAGACTGCTCAAAGGTGACCTGTGCCTTGCATGTATAGCTTTTATGGAAATGCTGCACATTCACAGAAATCTCACAGGGGCCACTCGCTCAAAGGACGTTAACCTGATAAGTGACATCAAGAGAACTTTCTGGCAAGACAGATTTCTCTCACAGAAGTTGACCCACCTTTGAAACAAGCTTGCTATTCATGTTAAACAAAACCTCTTATTGGCCCTATTTAAGTGTAATTTGGATGATTGGATGGGTAACCAGAAATTCAGCCCAGGGTTTCCACCTGTGTCCCTCTTGGACAGGGGCAATGGGTGCTGATTTTAGTGTCTGCTTGAACCAGACTCCCTTTAGAACATGGGTTGAACTTGGTTAGGCTTGTAAGGGCCCTGGGGCAATTAGCCGAGTAACCTCCTATGATCTTATGATCCTATAATAGATAAAAGAAAATACAATCCACACATTTTATATATATATATATATATATATATATATATATATATATATATATGGTTTACCTTCATAAGGTAGAAGTGCACATCTGCAATGGCCAAATGTATGAAAGTACGATCTCAAAAGTTCAAAATAGCGAACTATGAATTGCCAAAATCACAAATGAGCGAATGCCAGTGTGCATTTACTCATGTGGATTTGGCATTCTGAGTGGAGATTGCACTACAGAGGGGATCGGAACATGTACCCCTTCCCTCACTGTAGTGTGATCTTGGTGTTAGTATATTAAATTAGCAGGGGGTAATTAGCAGGCTTGCACCCCTGCATAATGGTGTTTGGAAACATCCAGAAATGTTGGGTGTTTCGAAAACTTTGGACATTCCCGGACTGTTGAAACATTTGGTGTTTTCAGCATTTGAAAGTGCAGTTTCCAACCATTAGAGACGGATATATGGCGAGTTGCACATGTTATTTGAGACGTTGTAAAGGTAAACCATATATATATATAAATATATGGGTCAAGGACATATGCTCGACTAGCATATGTCCGAATCACAAAACATCGAACACACATACACGAAAGCGCTTAACATCGAAAAGTGCTTCCGTGTATGTTTAGTTAAAAAAAAAAAAAAAATCTATGTTTCTGCAGGGGGGCTTCGCCCCCCCTGCACCCACCACACCCCTCCTACTTTATTATTCTCACTCGGAGATCGCACTACAGTAGGGAAAATGGAATTTTCCCTTACTCGCACTGTATTCCAATCTACGAAACAGTCACACATACACGGAAGCGCTTGTCAATGTTAATCGCTTTCGTGTATGTGTGTTAGATGTTTTGTGATTCGGACATATACTAGTCGAGCATGCGTCCAAATTCAATGAGTTCGACATAGCAGTAAGTGATGTCACTCACCCATGCTATGCACATTAACGTACAATTACACTCTACAGTGAACAGTACGTTAATTATACTATTTTGCAGGGGGATATGCCCCCACACACACCCTCAGCACATTAAATATACCAACTCCAAAATTGCACTACAGTGGGGAAATGAGCTAATTCCCGGTTCCTCACTGAACCGCAACCTCCCTTGTAAAAGGCAGATCATGTCTCCTAAACCTGATAGACTTATTTGAAGCAGTCACCAAAGCCATAGACAAGGGTAAGGTGGTTCACATAGCATATCTAGATCTCGCCAAGGCTTTTGATACCATCCCCCACTCTGGAATTATAGATAAACTCACTAAACTAGGTATAAATCCCTATGTCACAAGATGGGTTGCCAACTGGCTCACTGACAGAACCCACATTGTGAAAGGAGCAGACTCCAAATCCGACAAGTGGAGTACCACAGGGTTCAGTCCTGGGTCCTCTCCTGTTTGGTATCTACTTCTCTAAAGTACAGGCTAACACAGAAGGCCTTTGGCTAATGAAGTTCGCAGATGACTGCAAACTAGAAGCCATAATTGAAACTCTTAATGATGTGGACATCCTATAAAAGGGCCTCACTGAGACAGATGTCTGGTGTCAAAGCCATGGCCTCAAGCTCAATGCCAAAAATTGCATTGTCATCCCTTTTGGCAAAAACTCTGTACCCATGAACTACCACATAGGCAGTAGTCTACTTAACACTGAAAGTGGGATAAGAGACCTTGGAACACAGGTGGACAGTAGTCTCTCCTTTGATAATCACATTGCCACAGTAGTCAGAAAATTCTTCTATGTGGCACACCTCATTACAAAAGGTTTCTCATCCAGGAAAAAAGAGGTAGTTCCCCTCTACTCATCACTCATTAGATCCATTATAGAGTACAATGCCCCTTTTGGTATGTACCTCACAAGACATCTACAGCAACTGGAAAGGCCACAGAAATACCTCACAAAGAGGATTACCGGCCTCAAACAGATGCCCTCATGAACCGTCTCAAAAAACACCAGCTTTACTCTGTCGCATATCGCCTACTCAGAGGTGATCTCTGCCTAACATACAAAGCTATGTCAAACCCAGAGCTGTTGGACATGCTCCACTTAAAGAAATCCCAATCCCTCGGAGCTACACGCTCTAGGTACCTAAACCTTGTCACCACAATAAACAGAACATGCTGGAGGGATAGATTCCTGTCCTAGAGACTTCCCATACTCTGGAACAAACTACCTATCTAATCAAACAAAGCTCCTCATTAGCACTCTTCAAGAAAAATCTTGAAGATTGGATGGGAAATAGGAAATTCACCCCGGGGATCACTTCTGTGGCTCTGCTCGACAGGGGCACAGGAAAATAATTTTCTTGAGTGGTGAAAGCCAGGGTACATTTTTGGCTAGGCTTATATAGGCCCTAGGGCCAATAGCTTAGTACCTACCTATGAACCTGTGTGTGTGTGTGTGTGTGTGTGTGTGTGTGGGTGTGTGTGTATGTGTATATATATATATTTATATATAAAATTAATCAATAAGCAAACACTCAAAGAACATTCAAAAGAAGATCAATACTTTTTAGAATGAATACAAAAAATATCAAAACAAATAAAATGAAAAACTGTGTTTTATGCAAGGATACAAGCCCCTGCCAGCCCATACACCTCCTGCTGAATATGCACACACATACATACACACACACACACACACACACACACACACACACACACACACACACACACACACACACACACACACCAACTTTGAGACTGCACTGCAGCGGAGAAATTCACAGACCCTGCTGTACCGTGATATTACACACTAGGCTGCCTGCAGGTGGAAAAACGGGGAAAAAAGAGCTATTCCACCCATATTATATTTATATATATATATATATATAATATAAGTAGAATGACTTGTGAAAGAGCAGGTACAGTTAATTGAATTATACTGTCTTTTCAACTATGATATTATGGTACAGTGGGGGATTAGGGAATAAGTACCTTCCCCACTGTACTGCAATTTCAGAGTTGGTATATATAATTAGCAGGGGATGAAAACATTGTTTTTTGTTTGTTTGCCTTTTGATCTTTTGTGTCTCGATGTTTATTGTTTTCAAGTATTAGGTGTTGATCATTGGAGGACTGGCAATTTGCATTTTAAATGAAAGGTTATGCTTACACACACACACACACACACACACACACACACACACACACACACACACACACACACACACACACATATACGCTAATTCAAATATCCACGTGGAAGAGAAACAGGCTGCGCAGTCCCCAGGGAAAGGGAATATTCCCTTACCTAGGGATTTTGGTCTCACATACCTGTTGACCATCTGTGTAGTTGACTAAATTGTGTCAACTAAATAGATGCGGACCAAAGATTCATCCATATTCAGTTTATATATATATTGATCTACTACTATTCACCGAAAGCACATTTCACTGAAACACATTTCACCGAAAGCACATTTCACCGAAAGCACAATTCACTGAAACACATTTCACCGAAAGCACATTTCACCGAAAGCACAATTCACTGAAACACATTTCACCGAAAGTTGTAGATGGCCTTTTCCCCACTGTAGTGCGACCCTGGAGTTAGTATATATAGTAAGGGGGGATGTGGGGGGGATTTTTAATTATATACATGGATATATGTAATTGCAATATATTACTGTTCTCTGACAATAATATATAAATAAAATATGTGTGGGGCTACGTCCCCCACACCCCCCCCTTACTATATATACTAACTCCAGGGTCGCACTACAGTGGGGAAAAGGCCATCTACAACTTTCGGTGAAATGTGTTTCGGTGAATTGTGTTTTCGGTGAAATGAGCTTTCTGTGAAAAGTGCACTCTAATTTGATTTTCAGTGAAATGTGCTTTCAGTGAATAGTAGTAGGCCCTTATATATATATATATATATATATAGATAGATAGTTTAGAGCAGCCAATCAGCCAACATATGTTTAAGTGAAAACTAGACTAAATTACAGACATGGAGGAGAACATGCAAGTCACAAATAGTAGCTGAACGTCAGGATTGAACCCTAGACCCTGGAGATGAAGACAGAGATGTTAACCACTGCATTGGTACTACTTTAAGTTCCCTACTCTAGTCTTCTGAAACCAGAGAAGACTGAGCTCATTTCAGAAGGACAGAAAAAAGTACAGCTTTTTTGTATTTTGAATAAGGCAAGCACACAGGAATTAAATTTAATTTCTCATCAGACTAAAATATTTCACACTGTTCCTAGTGCTCTGGTGAATAAACTCTGAATAAAAATGGAACTGTTAAATCTCACGTGCTTACCTTGTCCCTTGTGAACTGTATTTATAATACATGGTAGTCCGAGTACCATGCTATCAGACTTCTCTAATGTGGTATGTGCGGTAGGTGTGGCTGAGATGCTGTCCTGTGCAAAGGTTGAATATTTGATCTGCATTAATATCTATACTTACTTTCCACTTTATATTAAAACTGATGCGTGTGGTATGAGGAGTTCTAACACATAATGCCATACTTGGTGTGGATTAGGTGAACAATAGTAGAGATGCAAGACAATGAAAATGTTGTGAGAAATATTTCTGCCATTGATTTGTATGGGAAATTTTTTTTTTATTTATTTTATTCATTTTACAGGATCAAGCCCTTCCTAATACCATTAGCCAGAACTGTAATTGCCCGTACACATCTACTCTCCACCCTCCTCTATGCTTCCCCTCTATTTACTAACAATACTGACCTTAATAAACTTTCTAGTTGCTACAATCACATTGCTAGATTTGCTACCAATGCAGCCTACAGATCTCATCACTGTCTTAACCTAAATCTACTAGGATGGCTTGAACTGCCCAACCTATTTCAGGTTAACCAACTAATAGGTGCATACAAGATCCTCTACCAACCAGATAATACACCCTCACTTAAAAACCTCATCACCCCCTACAGTAACCTTAGCATACTTCGCTCATCTGAAAGACTACTAGTTCAGACTGTCAAATCTAAAAACAGCCGGAAAATCTATATTTGCTAACTCTGCTGGCAAAACTTGGAATTCTCTTCCTGCTAATCTTACATCCGAACTGTCTCAACCTCAATTCAAGAAAAGTCTGATTCAGTACTTTAAAAAACAGTCGCTATGTCCTTGTCCTAATGCAGACTTACTCTAACCATCACTCATGTGCTCACGGAAGACTTCTGCCTTCACTTTATTGTTTCTTAACTTGTAAATCTACTGATCCTCCTTGGATCTACTACCATGTTAGCCTACCAGGCATTTAATGCCATATCATGCTTGAAAAACTGCCTAGAATTTTTAAATCTGTGTAAAATGTAATAATTTGTTTGTGTACATCTGTTTGAGTTTTACATCTCTGTAAAATGTTTTATTTGAGTTTATTTGTGTTTAAACTGTAAAAATGTAACAGTTTGTTGAATGTGTTTCCGGAGCTTTTCTCCCCTGGCCTCTGCTACAAATGGACATGTATCCAGTTGGACTATCCCGGTAAACAAATGTAAAATAAAATAAATAAATAACATTGCAGAACTATAACCCCAGGGCATGTATTTTATGATTTGGTTACTGAGAAGTGATGACTATGAAAACCAGTTACTTATATCTGAGGCCAAATGCCAAGATCAGTTTATTTAGGTAAAAGTTTTTCTATCAAAATGCATTTGAAATAATTTTCTATACAACATTATTAACAGTTGGTTAAAGACATATTTAAGAGCTAAATATGGAGAGTTTTCTCAAATACCTGCATAATTTAGAATTAACCTATTTTCGTTAAATGTTTTTTATTAGTTTTATTTGAAGAGCAAGACACCAATCTGATGAGTAAAAGACAGTTCTTCAAGTTCCTCTATCAAATGTTCATCTTGTTGAGTGAGACTATTGATTACAAGTCTTTATCCCTGAGCAATGCCATTTCACTGTCTGCCTGATATATTGGAGATCTTACAAGCACAAATGGGGGAAAGAGGTAGTATTACCCTTCCTTCGTGTCTGACAATTTCAGAGTGTCAACTATGATGGGGTGTTGGGTGCAGAAAGGCTTGCTGCCTGTAAAAATACTTTCTTTTTGTATTTATTTGCCTTTCTTTACAGGGAAAATCCAACCTGGCAAAGTCCACTTACCATCTGAATCTTTTGTCAGAGTCAGGTGATGTGTGTAGTCACTAAAGCAGGTAGTTAAGTGATTGTGGTGTTTCTGGTAATTTGATCAGTAGGTTTTGCAGTGTGTGTTTCAATATTCAGCATGTGATGTATTGGCTTATATTTACCCTAGAGTGGAGTACCCACATCTATTATTTGTAGATTTGCTGTCTGCTAAGTGATTATGTAACAGTGGGGGCTCATATCCTGTGGTAATCTAGCAGGTGTAAGTCTTTCCTCTCATCATTCCTCTGATTATTGGTGATTAATTGCTTGATTGATGCATAGTATAGTAGGACTGATTCTACAACTACTGGTAGTTTCCATGAAAAAGCTCTCGGTTGTTGCTATGTCTTTCAGCTTTTCTTGGTTAGGGGACGCCACAGCGGAACTCCGGTCTGCTAATGATTGGTAGTTGATTTTTACTTGCTGAGTTACCAGCCCTGACGCACAACCTTCAATGAAGGTGCGCCCATTCACGCATGCCTCCACACAGAAGACGCTCTAGCTGAGAATCGAACCGGACAGCGTCTTACTGTGAGGCGACAACGCTACCGCAGCACCACCACCGTGGAAGGATGGAAATCCTGAAGCAGGTAAGGCAAACAGTGTTTTTATATGTCTTTTTTCTAACTCGTCTATTTTAAGCACTAGTAAGTAATCAGTTTGTGGAGGATTTTATGGTCATAACATCTGAACCACTCAATACATTATAGATTTTTTTCCCCAAGCTGTATTATTCCACCTAACTTCAAATTTCTGCAATTATTTCTCATATGTAATTGACCTGCCATCTTAAATGTGTGTACACACAAAGGATTTTCCCATACAAATCAATGGCAGAAGTATTTCTCACAACATTTTCATTGCTTTTCATCTCTGCTATTTTTCACCTAATCCACACCAACTACGGCATTGTGTGTTAGAACTCATCATACCTATACAATGCCTAACTTATGCATCTATTTTTCTCGCTGGATCATTTAACAGCATAAATGTACTCAAATGTCTACTTTTTAAATCTGCTTTTGTTTCTGCTAATATAAAATTAGTGACAGAGCCAGATAGTCAGCTAAGATCATGCCTGATGTCTTATTTGATGGTCTGAACCTACAGTGAGATTATAACAAGTTTTCTTTAATAATTAAAAAAAAGGTTTAGAGTAATACAAACAGCTATATTCTCTGCAATGGAGAACAAGGCAATGCCTCTGCCATACCCACACACACAAACTTGCCTCCCTTCTGGAAAACAGTAGTAATGTTCGCATTCCTCAAATGTTCTGGAATTAGGTGGGGAACCCAGTGTACCAGTGTCTTACATTTTCTATGGTAAAGTTTAACCAGAATGCCTTTTCGTCTGGCAGTTTTCATATTCCTGATCTCCTCAATGGAAGATATTATTTCTTCAGTGGTTAATGGGGTTGAAAGAAAGCCTTGCTTGCATACTTTGCTGGAAGTTGTCTTGAATCAATGGATCTTTAAGGGACTTGGTGTTAACTTTGCAGTGCATTGTTCATATCTGTTCCCCACCCCTTGTAAAATTTTGATTTAGTGGTAAATCACTAATAACTGAGAATTACAGTCAGTCAGTAATACCAAGCATAAAACTATCATACTTCTGTTCTCCCTCTTTATAAACGATCTTCAGACTGCTATCCCACAAGCTACCTGCATACAATATGCAGATGATTCTACCCTTATCTGCTCGGCACCTTCCTCAACTGAACTGACCTCATTGACGCAAAATACCTTTAACGAAGTAGAAACTTGGTTTTCCAAACGGTTTCTCCTACTAAATGCAAAAAAAACTAAACTCCTCCTCTTCTCCCCCTCCTCTCGGTCCCCCCCTTTAAACTTTACCATTTCTTCTAATAATGGTACTATCATCTCACCTGATCCAACTACTAAACTTCTAGGAATAACCATTGACAATCATCTTTCCTTCGATCAGCACATTAACAACACAATCAAGGTTGTTAACAGAAAAATTGGATCCCTATATCGTATCAAACCTTTTCTAACCCCAGCAACAAGAACCAAAATTGCACAAACTCATCTCCTATCTACTCTCCTATATGCTTCCCCCATTTATACTAACCTCAAGAAAAACAGTCTAAACAAACTTGCAACTTGCTATAATAACATAGCTAAACAGCCACTAGTAACCCCTTTAGGACCCACCATTGTATAAATCTAAAACAACTTGGCTGGCTCAATTTCAAAACTACCTAAAATTCCTCAACTCACTATAGCCCACAACATATTACACCTACCTGACAACACCCCTATACTCTCTCAACTTCTAATCCCGACAACAATTTGAACTCGCTCCTCTAGTAAACTCATGACAAAATCAATAAAGGCAAACAACACAGCAGGTGGTTCTCTATTCACTAACACTATAGGTAGAAGCTGGAATCTCTTACCTAGTGACATAACTTTGACTACATCCCTACCACAATTCAAACAAAAATTAAACTGTACTACCTCAATCATTGGCTTTGTTCCTGCAGTACACCTGACTAACCTTTTCTTATACTATATCTCTCCTTCACTCTTCTCTTCACTACCTGTCTGATTTCTTCTCCTTTTACTGTACTAATCTAACTATGTACATCTTATGTATAATTGCTAATATGTAATGAACTGCTTATTGTAAACGTGCTTCTCTTTGAAAGTATCTTGCATTCTGTGTGTTGTTATGATTTCTAATTTTTATATTTCTAAACAGTAATGATTATTTGTAATGTACTTAGTATTTAGTGGAGCTTTTCTCCTCGGGCCTCTGCTGAAAATGGACATGTATCCAGCCAGACCAGCCCGGTCAACAAATGTAAAATAAATGTAAAATAAAATAAAATAAAATACTTGTGCAGAAAAACGGCATTCTGATTCAAAATCTTTCATTCTGTTAACCTTTAAGTGATACTGGACCTTCATTCCCCCATTATATTTGACTTCATCCAGAATTCTTGAGTAAAGACATTGAGAGGTACGGCATTGCTTTTGGCTGCCTTCTTTATTTTTGAGCAAGCTAAAAATTTCTGGTAGCTGTAATATGGAGATATTTTTTTTCCACAGACATCATCATTTCTCATAATCCCTGTGACAGAGATATTCTTTTAGTCATGATGTCTAACACTGACATTGCAAAGATGGTGTCAGTAATTGATTAAAGGTGACTCCACCTAGTTAAATATCTGTTCTACCTAAAGATAGTGCTCATTGTGGCCAAGTCATTCTGTACACATTTTTTCAGTAGTAGAATGGTGCTAATAAAATAATATATGAGGGGGACTGGATAATGAACATTTATTACTCACTCCATCTCTGTGGGATTCTTAGATAATTTCCAGGGTGCATGACACCAGGTGTGAACATCACATTATTATTATGCATACTATGTTTTACATAATTTCTTATGATGCTTTTTTTTTACTTTTTACTGTTGATCACCTATAAAAATGTTTACTATAATCTCATTCATGCTTCTGAGTCACAGAGTTTACTAGGGAATTTGGGAACAGAAGTAGTTTGTCAGGCCTTGATTGTGTAGTGCATGTGCACACGTGTACACACACACACACACACACACACACACACACACATACACACATATACACACACACACACACACACACACGCACACACACACACACACACACACACACACACACACACACACACACACACACACACACACACACACACACACACACACACACACACACACACACACACACACCATGCAGATCTAGGGTCAATTTAAATTTGCTAAACTACTTTACTGTTTGGCATTGGTAGGCAGGAAGAAAACAGTGTGTCCAGAAAAAAAAACACATGAACACAGGGAGAACATGCAGACTGTGCCCAGAAAACACCCCAACCAAGATTTAAATCAGAGAATCTCCCGCTGTGAATCAACAATTACTCATTGTACCACTGTCCTCTCCTGTTTGCTATAACAGTTTTATTTTTCTGTTATTAATTCTATAAGCCTTCTGTGCAGAAATGAATCCTTGCAAGGATGACATAATTGTTTATTTGTTTTTCTTAGCTGGGAAGTTCTGGGGCGGCCACAGTGGTGCAGCGGTTAGCATTCTCACCTCACATCAAGAGGTTCCCTGGTTCGATCCTTGGCTGGGGTGCCTTCTGTGCGGAGTCTGCATGTCCTCCCTGTGGTCGCGTGGGTTTCTTCCGGGTGCTCCAGTTTTCTCCCACATCCCAAAGGCATGCTGTAGGTGGATTGGACACTCTAAATTGGCCCTAGGTGTGAGTGCGTGTGTGTGTGTGTGCCTTCTGTAGAAGGTTGGGTGCCGGGCTGGCAATTCAACATGGTAAAACTCCACTGCCAATCATGAGAGGACAGGTGATCCACTGTGGTGACCCCTAACCAGGAAAAAGCCGAAAGAAGAAGAAGAAGCTGGGAAGTTCTACCTGGAGTCAATTTTCAACTGAGGTTTGAAAGAAAAGCTGCAAAGACAGATACAAGGTTAAATACAATAATTGTATAGGAATAATAATAGATATAAACATGAAAGGCACAAGGATTACATTGTGATACAAGAGCTCTGCTAGTTATATTACTATTAACCATTTTCACACATTAGTAGTATATGTATTAGGTGAAAAATGGGAGAAAAAGTAATAAAGAATAAGACATAGCAGTAGAAAAAGTCCAGACTACTAGAACAGTGTTGAAGGATCAAGCATATTCATATTTGATGAGCAGAACTATGCATATTTATATATATATTACACAATAAAGATGAAAATACAAGCATTACAGCTTAAAAGGAAGAAGGGAAAGAAACTGGAAAATTTAGTAAGATAAGAAATAACATTGCTGCCTCATAGACCTTTGCCCTCTGGTTCAGATCCTGGTTTGGGTGCATTTGTGTATAATCTACATGTTTTTCTTGTATCCACATGGGGTTTTGTTAGATGCTATCATTTCCCTTTGATACGGCAAAGATATACCTGCCAGTAGATGAACTGTCAATTCTGCCTGCAGGTGTATACACATGTAGTGTATCAGTGAGTGTGTGTATGTGTACATAGCGTGTAGAGTGCCCTGCAGCAGTTGGCACCCTGTTCAAGATTAGTTCAAAGTAAATGAAACTAAATAAGCATTTGTCATGAAATACACAAAAATGGTGCAAGTAAGCATAATAGTGAGAAATACTTTAAATTTAGAATGTTTGTCTGGTTTTGTTAATCTGTAGAAACAACACACATATTCATTAAATAGTTTACAATTGCTATACTAAATCACCAGAGAAAAATATACTATATATCATCAAACAGTATACACAAAGAGGAAACAAGAAGTATAAAGGACATTCATGAAGTGGCTGAGCTGGGCAAAATATTACCCTCAGACCTGCATTTTTACATGCTACCTCATAATCATCTCTCTTTTCCCCTTCCCCCTGCCATATTATTGCAGTCCTTCACCAGTGCAAGACTACATTCAGCAGTGACAAATGCAGTTTTGAGACAGCAGATGGCAGTGTGTGTAGGATGTTCTAAAAAACAGAACTAACTAAATAAATAAACAAATACAAAATTGAAACTGATCAAGAGTGCAGCAGCAGCAGTTATCTGTGTGCCCTTACTTTCAGTTTCTAGAATTGGCTAGAAGAGTCAAACATTGTAGGAGAGCCCAGAGATCAGCTTAAGTAAACTAACACATTTATTTTGATGACCTACTATGTTATGGTTTATTGCAATTAATGTCATAAAGAGCTGATGAAAAAAGTCAAATAATTATTTGTACAGAATAGCGCATGGAGTGGTGTCCTTAATAGGGTTTATACAAGCAACAAGGTGTAAGCACAAGTGAAATAAACTCTAAGATTGTATAAGCATGGAATATAAAAGAGAGATGTGTATAAAATCATCTTGAGCATCTCACTCCGTGCTTTATTATATGTAACTGTCAGATGAGGATTTTGTTTCTACTCAATTATAGAAAATAAAATAAAATAAAATGTAAAACAACTGGATCAATTTATGTTCAAATGGAAACCATCTCTGCCTTTCAGATGGTTTACAATTGACTAATGCCAGAAAAAGGAGTAGTTTCTTTTTATTTTAAAGTAAACCTTGAATGTTAAGTTGTCTATCTCGCCTTCATTCTTGCTGGATGGGTTCGGAGCCGACCTCGGCTCCGACTCGGCCACTCTAAAAGCTCGAGAGTTGGTTCCACCGGCTCGAGGCTCCCCTTATATCCCACAATGCTAGGCGAGAGTTACCTCAGATCTCGTTTGCCGCTACAGCTTCGAGGTTGGTTGCTTCTACCGGTTCCTGGTGAGTGTTAGCTTTTTCTTCTAAAAGTTACTCTTTTTACCCCTTTTTAAGTTATATTCTTCTTAGATTAGTGTAGATCATAAAACTTTATCCCCGACCCTAATTTTTCCCGTTTCTTTACTAAAAGAACCTTTGGTTCTTCCTTTGGGCCTTAGGCCTTCCCTTCCCTAGTGGAGTGTTTGTGTAGTTTACTTTAATTTTATTGTACTTAAATTCTAGTATCACTACTAAAATTATTATTTTTTGCTGACAGGGTTTAACTTGTGTGTTTGGGTGTGTGTTTGTGTACACCTGTCAGTTAGGGAAATGTCTAAGGAAGCAAAGGTCTCCGGATTCAAGAAGTGTGATGCGTGCTGTCAGAAAATGTCTCTGACAGACGCTCACACTTCTTGTGTCTATTGTCTGGGGCCTTTGCACCTGCAGGACTCCTGTGCTGTGTGCCATGGCTTCAGCCCCAGGGTCCTGCAGGAAAAAAAAAACAAGTTAATTCTGAGAGGCTTATTGAAGCCAGAGGATTCCCTGTCAGTTTCAACAGGGAAGCCCTCTAAGGCATCGAGGTCTTTGGCTCCGGCTTCTGAGCCGAGACCTCAGGTTGTTCAACCTTTGCCTTTATCGGCTCCGGCTGGAGCCGATAAGTCTCAGTCCACAGTTTATGTGGCTCCCTCGGCTCGGGGCGGAGCCGAGGTTATTGAGGTACCCGTGTCGGCTCCGACCAGACCTTCGGAGCCGACAACTAGAAAGAGGTCTAGGTCACCTTCTCTTGGCTCCGTTCATTCGGCTCCAGGATCTCCCCTGCTGTCTGAACGGAGCCAAAGGTCTCATTCCTCTAGGTCATCGAGGCTGTCTGATCATGACCTTCAGAGAGTGGTGAGTCGACTACTTAAGTCCGAGGCACTAGCCCAGATGCTTCAGAGCCCGACTCATCAGTCGGTGCCTGCCCCGATCCATCAACTCTTTCCTCCTTCGACTCTTTTGAGTTCGGAGCCGGGTCGTGTCGGAACCGAGACTGTGATTACTTCGGAGCCGAGACAATTGTCTTCGGCTCCGTCGTCGGCTCCGTTTTCTTCTTTGGAGGAATCTCGGCGCCGGACTTCCCTCGTCGGCTCCGAGGGGGTGAGTGACATCGGACCCTTGTCCGACCCCCCTCTCCCTCTCGGAGCTTCGGCGCTGGTGAGTTCGGCTCCGACATCGACCTCGGAGCCATCACTGTCGGTGCCGAGGGGGGTTCTTAGCTCCTCGGAGCGGGGACCTCTGGCTCTGCCTGACAGGGGTGCATTCGAGGTCATGCGGAGTGTGTTAGAGCCTGGCTCTACTCCACAGTCGGCTCCGTCCGCCCCTCCCTCTATGCTGCCTCAGGGTAAGTCGACTCACTCCCTCATCCCGGACCGCAGAGAGCCAGCTCCTCAGGAGCCCCTGTGGGGATTTCATCCTCTTCGAGGCCTCTCCTGATTTGGCAGAAGAGCCCCCTCGGAAGAGGAAGTGCAAGAGGAAACACATTGACTCACCTGAGTCTATCACGTCAGACACAGATCTGGATGATTCTGAGGGTTCTCCCCGTTCCCCTTCTGAAGATGTCTCATTTGCAGACATTCTGGAGATCCTGAAACAGAGGGAAATTGGCCTGCCCTCAACCCTTCGGAGGACGAATCTGTGTATCTTGAGGCGTTTGGCTCGCGTCCTTCCACCTCCTGGGTGTCCCCCCCGCTTCGACCCCCTCATGCAGGTGGTTGCTAAGAAGGCATGGACGGCTCCTGATTCAGTGGACCCCACTCCCAGGAGACCCTCTAAATTCATCACAGCTCCATCAGACAAGCAATTTTTATCAAAAGGAGTTTCTGTGGATGCTATGGTGGTAGCTGCTGCCACAAAGAAGGAACTGGCTGATCCTTCAGTGCCTGTCCATCCACCTAACAAGGAATCTAGGTCCATGGATAGGTACGGGAAGCGGATGTTCTCCTCAGCGACATTTACCATGCATTCGCTGAATTACCTGTGCCATTTCACTCGTCTTCAAAGGGACTTGATCAAGGAAGCGAGTGAAATGTTAAAGGATCCTACAGCTGCGGGTTTCCAAGAAAAAATGAACACGCAGCTGGCTACCCTTAATTCCATATCTAACTCCTCCATGCGCCTCCTCTCTTATGCAGCCGATGGAGCGAGCAGAGCCGCAGGGACAGGTGTAGCCTTACGTAGGCACGCCTGGATGCGGCTATGCAATTTTGCGGACCCTTTCAAGACGTCTTTCACGAACTCCCCTTTTGATGGATCATCTCTCTTTGGTCCTCAAGTGAAAGAAACCCTGACTAGGTGCGAGACTGATGGCAAGACCCTTTCTGCCGTCGGAGTCCGTTTTTTCGACTCCTTCTAGGCCTTACCCCAAAGGCCAGAAGGGTGGGAAGATGTGGTTCCGTAAACAATCTCAAGGGACTTCGCCTGACGCACAGAGTCGTTTTCCTACCAAAGGCAGAGGTGGGAATAACAATGGTAGACGTCGCCCTAGGGGCAGGGGGGGTCCGCAGAACCAGGGCAATCGAGAAACGTCTTCCGATAAGCCCTTTCAGCATCCCTGAGGTGTTGCCCGACTGCCCATCTTCAGAGGCAGTCGGGGGAAGATTGTCACTGTACCCAGAAGCCTGGCTATCCCTGACTCAAGACAAATGGGTACAGTCCATCATTTCCGAAGGCTATTCTATCCCCTTTCTTCGTTTTCCAAATCAGTCAAAAAAATCCCTTCCAGATGTTCCACCCGCTCAAAGGGATATAGCAGCTTTGGAAATTTCAAAACTGCTTGCAAAAAGAGCAATTCAGTCAGTGCCAGCAGACCAACAAGGATCCGGAATCTACTCAAGGTTCTTTTTAGTTCCAAAGAAAACAGGGGACTGGAGACCGATATTGGATCTCAGTGTCTTGAACAAATCAGTCAAGAAAACAAGATTTCGGATGGTCACGCTGCAATCCATCCTTCCCCTTTTGGGCAAAGGAAACTGGATGTGTTCTATAGACCTTCGGGATGCGTACTATCACATAAAAATGAACAGACGCTCCAGAAGATTCCTCCGCTTCAGGCTGGGAACCAGTCATTTTCAGTTCAGGGCCCTGCCCTTTGGTCTCACCACTGCCCCGCGTGTGTTTACCAAATGCATGGCAGTGGTAGCTTCTCACCTGAGACGACAAGGATTCCAGGTGTTTCCGTATTTGGACGACTGGCTTCTCACAGCTCCCACCAAGCATCTCCTTCTAATGGCCAGAGATTATACTTTTCGCGTTTGTCAAAACTGGGTATTTCAATAAATTGCGAAAAGTCTGTTTTGTCGCCTTGTCGTACTATTACCTACATAGGCGCAAATTTAGATACTATAAACATGTCTGCAAGGCTAACGAACCAAAGGATATCAGACATTCACAAATTGGTGTCACTTCTTCTCAACAACAACAGAGTCAAAGCCAGGTTAGTTCTGAAGGTGTTGGGAATCATGGCAGCGGCCATACCTCTCCTTCCATTGGCCAGATACCACATGCGGATCCTTCAGTGGATGCTTTTTACTCAATGGTCATACCAGGAACTTCCAATGTCTCACACCATTATGATCACGCAAGTGTGCAAAAAGCATCTCATGTGGTGGATGTCTTCCCCCCAGCTCCTGTCGGGAAGACCATTTGTTCCACCTCCTCCTGTTGCTGCTCTGACAACGGATGCCTCCCTGATCGGGTGGGGGGGGCATTATCAGGGCAGGACAGTCCAGGGCACATGGCAACCAAACGAATGCCACTTGCACATAAATGTTCTGGAGATGAGAGCAGTGCTTTTAGCGTTGCAAGCCCTTCAAGACTCTCTTCCCTTGGGAACGATTGCAATCCAGACAGACAATATGTCTGTAGTGTGGTACATCAACAAACAAGGCGGAACCAGATCATACCCCCTGTGTCGAGAAGCACTCAGACTGTGGCAATGGGCGATTTCTTCTCAGCGTTTTCTGATAGCAACGCACATCCCGGAAGTCCAATCACATTGCGGACAAGTTGAGCAGAGCTATACTCATGCCTCACGAGTGGTCTCTGAAAGACTCTGTAGTGAGAGAAATCTTTCTCAAGTGGGGTCAGCCTTGCTGCGATCTTTTTGCTACTCCCCAAAACAGCAAGTGCAGAGAATTTTTCACTCTATTCCCTTTACCAGGCCAACCCAGCAGGGACGCTCTAGTCCAAGTTTGGCCCGGGACTTCTGTATGCATTTCCTCCTTTCCCACTGATCTCTCAAGTAATACAGAAAGCTATCGCTCAGAAGGCCTCATTGATCCTCATTGCTCCTTACTGGCCTCGACAAGTGTGGTTCCCCTTTCTACATCGATTTCTTTTGAGCGACCGTGGAATCTGGACCTAGTTCCAGATCTTTTGATCCACCAGTCGGGTCAGTTTCATCGCTCCCTCCCTCTCTGAACCTCACTGCTTGGTTCCTCCAGTTCCAACCGTAGCCAGGCTTCCTCAATTATCTCACTCTGTTAGAGATATATTGATAGCTTCCCATAAATCTTCCACTCGAAAGATTTATTTGAGTAAGTGGAAACGCTTCTCATATTGGGCACAAGGAAAGGACATAGATCCTTTCACCGCTTCCATCCAACTAGTCCTTGATTTTCTAGCTGAACTTTTCCATGCAGGTTCATCTCCATCTACTCTTAAGGTTCAATTGGCAGCTATTTCGAATTTCCATGTGGGTATTTCTGAATCTGCCCTAATGTCCCACAAACTTTGCAAAGCCTTTTTGAAAGGAGCTTTTCTTCTCAGACCTCCTATAAGAAATCCTCCTTCTCCTTGGGACCTAAATTTAGTTCTTGCTTCTTTGATTCTTTCCCCTTTCGAACCTGCAGCTTCATGTTCCTTGAAATTATTATCATGGAAAACTCTCTTTCTGGTGGCTATCACATCAGCTAGAAGAATTTCAGAACTTCAAGCACTCAGTTGTCGTTCTCCTTATCTTTTGTTTCATAAGGACAGAGTTTCCTTACGAACTAACCCGTCCTTTTTGCCTAAGGTGGTTTCAACATCAAATCTAAACCAAAGCATTGACCTTCCTGTCTTTTTCCCAGAGTATTCAAATAGGTCTGAACAGAAATTACACTGCCTGGATGTTCATCGTCAATTAAGGTACTACTTGGATAGGACGAAACAATTCAGAAAATCTGATCAGCTGTTTGTCTCCTATGCGGAAAGCAGAAAGGGACTTTCAGTTTCAAAGGTATCATTATCCAGATGGCTAACATCTTTGATTTCCCTGGTATATGAAATTAGACAACAAAAATTGCCTAATAAACCTAAAGCCCATTCCACCAGAGCTTTGGCTACTTCTTTAGCCTTCCAAGACAGACTGCTTATTGACACCATTTGTGCAGCGGCTACTTGGGCTACTCCTCACACTTTTATTTCTCATTATAAGTTGGATTTAGCTTCTAGGCATAGAGCTAATTTTGGTTCCACTGTTCTCAGGAGTCTGTTCCGTTAGGCCACCCGGGACAAGGTGCTAGGGGCGCGGTCCCATCCAGCAAGAATGAAGGCGAGATAGACAACTTAACATATAGAAGTTATGTTCTTACCATAACGTTCCATGTTAGTTGTCTTCTTCTCACCTTCTTCTTGCGTCCCACCCTCCTTCCCCCTGGCCTGGACAGACCTAGAGGAGTTGTGATCGTGACCTCTCTTAATACCACCTCTTTCTTAGTCATATGCTATTATGCATATTTCTTGGTTCAGGATGTAGGTCACCCTTTTTCTTCCTGTTGTTAGAGGTGGATTCTGTTTTACAGTTATACTGTTACTGTTATAAGCTGGGGTTAGCTTACAAACGAGATCTGAGGTAACTCTCGCCTAGCATTGTGGGATATAAGGGGAGCCTCGAGCCGGTGAAACCAACTCTCGAGCTTTTAGAGTGGCCGAGTCGGAGCCGAGGTCGGCTCCGAACCCATCCAGCAAGAAGAAGGCGAGAAGAAGACAACTAACATGGAACGTTATGGTAAGAACATAACTTCTATTTTTTCCTTACTGTTGTTTATTATAAAGGTTTTTATGGAGTTCTGATACCAGCAGTATGAGGTAGTAAAAACACTGCACAGCAATGAGTAGAGCATGGTGAACTGGGTAAGAGCACTACCATTCTCATTCATAGGTCATGCAAAACGTAAATCCTCAAAGGGTTATTGCAGTCATGAAATAGTTCTAAGTTGTTTTTGTGAGAAGGAAAGTCACAAAGTCTGACTATTCAGTTATTCGTGTTGTTAGCTATCTTCTTATCATTCTGTGTTTCCGTGTATTTTTGTGAGTACATCTGTGTGGGTTTTTGTGCATGTCCATCTGCTTCAATTTTAATATAATAGCTGCGTGGTAGCACAGCCATAGTTAAGAAAATTCAATCTGTATTCAAACCAGAATTTTGTATTTCCACAAATTGTCCTTCCATCTAGATTTGAAAGAAAACATAAGTTGCGCAAAGTTAAGTAAAGAAATGAGCTTGAAAGATTTTGCAATAATCCAATGAAAGTTTCATTGACATACACAACCTGAAATAAATGAGATGTCAAAAGACAGCATCTTTCTTGTTTATGTGAGGAAAGTGTTTTCTATACTTAATACCTCAAAAAACATATAATGCCAATGGACATGTGAACTGTTTCTGAGTTTCTAGGATAAGTGACTTTAAAAACTGTGTGAACAAGTATAAAGTAGTTCAAATATTACAGCCATATTAGTGGAGTAAAAATCCAATTAATTGCACTGGAGAAAGCTAACATTCTGTAACAAAAGTACTTAAATTTAGCAACTGAGACTACCAAAATGGAGTCATAGCTGAAAATGTTGACCTTTTCAAGTGTTATGCATTTGTTTATCAAAGTGCAATTAACATCTGTTAGATATCCCGAGATGAAGGACATGAACTCTTTGTTGTTGTTGTTTGTCTTTTCGGCTTTTCCCGGTTAGGGGTTGCCACAGCGGAACTCTGGTCCGCTAATGATTGACAGTCGTTTTTTTTTTTTTTATGGTGCTGAGTTGCCAGCCCGATGCCCGAAGGCACACCCATTCACGCATGTCTTTCGGAGGCCACTCAACCATGGGGAGGACATGCAGACTCCACACAGAGAAGGCACTCCAGCCGAGAATCGAACAGGAGAACCTCTTGCTTTGAGGCAACAACGCTACCACTGTACCACCGCGGCTAAGGACATGAACTCTTTGTATGCTGTTGAAAACCCTTTCTCTGTCATTTTTCTGCTTAACTTACATCAGATTGTAAACCTAAATGGAGAAAGTGAAACTGCTAGCAACTGTATGATAGAATGAATGGTTCTGTGTAAAGGACAGAAATTTCAAATATGTCCTTGTATACCCAACTGATTATGCTTTTCTTTGACATGTAGGAAGTTTGTGATACATTTCAATTCTGGTAAAATTACTGCAGGTTCCAAGATGCCAACTTAAATCTCAGTCTCTTACAGCAAGAAATCTGGGCAAAACCAAAAATAACAGGGGGACAAAGGCCCAAAATTAGGGACATACTTTAAATATTGCTCTTACAAACTTAGAAAGTTATTAGAATAACAGGTCCTGCATTAGTATACATTTTTGAAGGATATGAAGTCTGAACTCAAATGTCTATCATTATTTAATGACTTCAATCATCAATGATTTGCCAGAAAACCATACTTTTTATAAGCAACAGACCAAAAATATGAGACAAAAATGTGAATATTCTGCAAAACTGGATAGTTGAGAGAATTAAATTTTTAATGCAGAGTAAGAAAAATGCTCTTCAGTATCTCTGGCACTAATAATGTGTACCATGAAATAGTTTTTAGAGATAAATATTATGGACATGAATTTATGCATTTTATAGATTTTTTATTCCAGTTCAGTATATGGCACTTATAATGCAGAATACTTTTTCCCAATTATCCATGCAGTATAATCCCTGGAAGTCACAACTATTCAGAAATATTAGTAACAGTGGTACGACTTATTATCATATGCACTGAGGGATACACCTCTTAATTCCTATCTGTGTAAAATGCAGTCCATCATTGCATATTCTTCCCAAAAACATCACATCTCGAAAACATGAAAGTATAAAATTAAAGTCATGAAACCCCTTAATACTAAATGTTACAAAGAAGGGAATATGACATTTAGGTCATGAGTCAGTTAAAACAGGTGCTGTCTATGGTACTTTCGTAAAACAATATATTACTTTTTCCCTTTTGCAGTC